>NW_027467760.1:282500-292500 GCF_046742065.1 Oratosquilla oratoria | reverse complement strand
GTGTGTGTGTGTGTGCGCGTGTAAGGTCACAGCATTACCCATAGATCCGGGAGGGAAATAGTTGTCGGTCACGAGTCTAACTCGTGATCCAAAAACATGGTGAGCTACACACACACGCATGCTGCGAGTTGGATGTGTGTGGGCGTGTAAGGTTATAGCATTAGCCCTAGATCGGTTATATATGAACTCTGAGCTCTCTTCCGTGAGGGAAATAACTGTCGGTCACGAGTCCAACACGTGATTCAAGACCATGGTGAATCACATACACACATGAGCTCAGATCTCTCATCCGGGAGGGTAATAGCTGTCGATCCCGAGTCAAATGCGTGGTCCAAGACTATGGTGAATCACACGCACACACACACACACACACACACACATACACACACACACACAGACACATGCACACACACACACACACACACACACACACACACACACACACACACACACACACACACACACACACACACACACACACACACACACACACACACACACACAGGGCCGAAATTATTTCGGTACCGCTGCGCTTCGGGTCGTTACTCTGACTCTCGTGGGCGGGGAGTTGGGTGTGTGTGTGTGTGTGTGTGTAGGTCATAGCATTACCCATAGATCGGACCTACGAGCTCTGAGCTCTCTTCCGGGAGGGAAATAGCTGTCGATCACGAGTCCAACACGTCATCCAAAAGACCAAGTGAATACACACGTCGGTCGAAGTAACAGCGAAGTATGGAACTCCGGGAAAAATTCAAGTTTCGTCGATCTTAACAACGATGGAGTACCTTTGTTGTATTAGTAGGGAAGGGAAAAGCTCGTGGTGTAGTGGGAAGGTGAAGAAAAAGGAGAAAGAGAGGGATTACTGAGGAAAATGGAAGGAAATGATGAAGGGGGCGAACGGGCCCCGGATGTTAGAAGGGGTGTAAACAAAAGGTGTGCAGAACACACAGACGAGGTAGAACAGGGGAGCAGAGGTGTCAAAAGCAGAAATAAAGATAATAGCAGCTCAATGGAATGAGAAGATAACCGCTTTTATGGATTTAATGAGGGAGGAGGTGACAACCTCCCCCGACTAGTAAATCTAGAGGAGAAACTAAAAAAAAAAAAAAAAAAAAAAAAATGAACGAAGCATGGGAGGTTAGGTTTAACCAATTAACACTAGTTACCTAAAGAGTTGATAAACTGGAAGAACTAAAGAAGGAGAATCAAAACCTAACTAAAGAAGTAGAAGGATTAGAAAGACACACACACACACACACACACACACACACACACACACACACACACACACACACACACACACACACACACACACACACACACACACACACACACACACACACACACACACACACACACTCACACACACAGTACTTCTACTTTCGAGCGGAGGCGCGCTCGTGCTGCATTTGACCTGAGGTCAAGACCCTACGCAGCCAAATGCGTGGTCCAAGACTATGGTGAATCACACGCACACGCACACACACACACACACACACACACACACACACACACACACACACACACACACACACACACACACACACACACACACACACACACACACACACACACACACACACACACACACACACACTCACACACACACAGTACTTCTACTTTCGAGCGGAGGCGCGCTCATGATGGTGACCTGGATTAACGGCCAGTTCCCTATGCTCCATGAGCCACTGTGATAAAATGGTATTTAAGTAGATAATGCCATTTGTTCTTTTGTTTACATTATCTAGTATTCAGGAGCTTGTATTAGGATTAGATTCGGTACTGCGAAGGCTCTATATTGTTTTGATCATGTCATCGATTGGTTGTTGTTGTGACTGATTTGTTTTCTGGTGAAGCCAAGGTAGGCTTCCACTCTAATTAAACGTTAAGCTGATTACCCATAGCCTTTATTATAGTCACCGTGTGCAGAGTAGTGGAATATTATAAGTTCTATCTTAAGTTCTGCAAAAACTATAATTAAGTAAACAGACATACAATCACACACGGTTTTAAAATCTTACTAACATTACAAATTGTTACTGACACCCGCGTGTGTGTGCGCGTGAGTACGTGTGTGCGTAAGGTAACAGGATTTATGCTAGATCGGTCTTTTATATATATATATATATATATATATATATATATATATATATATATATATATATATATATATGTATATAGATAGATATAGATATAGATATATATATATACACACTAGCCAAATTACCCGCGCGTTTCTAGGGGCAAATGATGATCATTTTAATTTTGATAGAATTTGTGGAGAAATGTTACACGTATCAATATAACTCAATGTAAAAGGTAACAAAATTAAATTTTTAAAAAAGTAAGAAAAAAAAAAAAAATTGAGGAGGGAGACGCCCTTTGCAAATTACATATCCTTATCCAAGTAGCCTGAGTTATTGTGAATATGGTTTTGGAGGTAGTTCGTGAAAAAAACAAAGAGACAGAGGCTACTACTTTAATATAGTTGTTATAAATGAAAGATAGTTATCCAAGTACCTTGGGTTATAAGGTTTCAGAATATATATGGTTATAAGGGTCTATCTGCAAAAACCTAGGAGTTCGTGAATAATCCCTAACCTAACCATACCCTACCTAACTTTAACCCTTAACCCTAACCAAAATATTTTTTTAGAAATGAAATATAGTTATCTAAGTACCTGGAGTGATAGGATATCAGAATATTTATGATTATGGGGGTCTATCTCCAAAATCCTAGGAGTTCGTGAACAAACAAACAAACAGACAGACAAATAGGCAGAGGCTTCTACTTTCTTATAGTATATATATATATGTGTGTGTGTGTATATATATATATATATATATGTGTGTGTATATATATATAAATATTCATATATATTTATTTATATATACATATATTTATATATATGTATATATATATATATGTATATGTATGTGTGTGTATATATATAAATATTCATATATATTTATTTATATATACATATATTTATATATATGTATATACATATGTGTATATATAAATATATATATATATATATATATATATATATATATATATATATGTATATACATATGTGTATATATATATTTATATATATATATATGGTTTTAGTGGACTATATAGTGGTATCCAGGAAAAGAGTAGGAAGAGCTTTGGATATCCATGTTCTTAGGTGAGAGAGTGGGAGAATGTGAGATCAATTTTTGGTGGAATGTAAGTTGAGAGGGAAGGATAGATGGAGAAAGAGGAAACGGACGGAAGGTAAGGAGGTACTTAGAATAAACTGTTCAAATGAGAAGGAAAAGGAGCGGGAGTACAAGGAGAAGCTGAGAGGAGTGTGGGAGGGGATGAAGGATAGAGAGAATGGAGGAGGAATGGTGGTGTTTCAAGGAAGGAGTGACATGGTGTTGTAGCGACGCTACTGTGGTAAAGTGAAAGAGCTTTTGGTAAGTTCGTCTCCTATAATGTAAGGTAAGGCTGAACTGACTTTACATGCGGCGGGAGCCCCTATGTATACCGCGTGGGTGGTCACCCGTAGTGCGTAATTACATAATTGCCCTGGGTTAGGTTAGGTCGGGTCAAGTAGGGTCGCACTGGCAGAGAAGCGTCAGGTCGTGGTCGACATCATGCGCGTTCCATGCTAAGTGATCATCGTGATGTGTACAATATTCCCCTCTCAAAATTGCCTTGGCTTCAGATGACGTCCTGCACGTGAGAACTTGGTGGGCGGAGTGTCGAGGTGGGCGGGTTTTAGGTGGTCTATAGAGACCCATTCTGGCCTACCGGAGATTGAGGTACGGAGGGTCTTGTCCTCACGTTCAAGGACAAGATAGGGGCCAATGTAGGGACGGGTGAGTGGTGGGGTGTGAGCGTCCGTCCTCAGGAAAACGTACGTCGAGGTTTGGAGGTGTTTTGGGAGGTATTCTTTCATCTCCCGGTGATGTGTCGGCCCGCATAGGGCGAATTTGCCGACAGTGCGTCGCAGCTGCTGTGGACTCTCGGAAGAATCCTGTGGAGGGAAGAATTCTGGGGGCACGACGAGGGTTTGGCCGAGGACCATCTCTGCTGGAGACACGTTGAGGTCGTCCTTGATTGCTGCCCGAAGGCCAAGGAGTATCCATGGTAGTTGGGATAGCCGGGAGCCGTTGTTGCAGCGTGCCATAAGAGATGCTTTGAGTGAGCGGTGGGTTCGCTCGACCATGCCGTTGGCTGCGGGGTTGTAGGAGGTAGTGTGGTGGATTGTAGTACCCAGGAGTTCAGCGAGGGAGTGCCACAGCCGCGACGTGAAGCAAGTTCCTCGGTCGGAGGTGACGTGTTCCGGGAGGCCAAATCTGGCGATCCATCCACTGAGAAATGCTGTAGTGCAGGATGAGGCGGTACTATCCTTCATGGGGATGGCCTGCAACCAGCGAGTCGATCTATCAATGGCGGTGAAGAGGTAACGATGGCCTTCCGACGGGGGGGAGTGAGCCGACGACGTCGACATGAATATGTGCGAAGCGTCGTCGGGGCTCATGAAATGATCCGATGCCTGATTCAGTGTGGCGATGAAGTTTGCTTTGCTGGCAGGCAATGCAGGATCTGGCCCACTCCTTTGCGTCCTTGGAGATGCTGTGCCAGATGAATTTCTGCTTCAGGAGCTTTTAGTGGGCACTCTGATGGCAGAGCCAATTGGGTGCATATTCTTCCAGTTCTATTTTCTTCTGGGGGTGATATGGGTCTTTACTGGGTTTAATAGGTTCTGTTTTGGGTGGAGTGGTAAGGACTTCTAGGATCTTCCATGTATAAATTATCAGATATCTCTCTAGTCTCCTCTCTATTGAGTAGAGTTCATTTTCAGCCAGTGTTTCCCAGTAATTGTGTTTGTCCACATCTTGGTGAGCTGGGGTTCTTTTGATTGTTGAGGTCAAGGTTCTCTGCAGAGCCTCCAGCAGCATAATGTGGCCTTGTTTGTATTGAGCCCAAAGTTGTGAGCAGTAGTAGTAGTAGTAGTAGTAGTAGTAGTAGTAGTAGTAGTAGTAGTAGTAGTAGTAGTAGTAGTAGCAGCATATATATACATATATATATATATATAAATATATATATATATACACACATATGTATATATACATATGAATATGTATGTATATATGTATATATATATATATATACACACATATGTATATATACATATGAATATGTATGTATATATATATATATGTTACGCATAATGTGGATAATTGCCTAATGTGAACATTAGGCAGAAAATTGTCTAATGTTTACATTAGGCAAGCAGTTTGCATAAAGTTTACAAATTGTTAACATTGGGCAAAAAATGCCTATTGTTCACATTATGCTGGCCAATTTTGCCCAATGTGAATTGGACTGCCTAATCTATACAATGAAAATTAATAACAGACAACCTAATCTAAACAATGAAAATTAATCAAACAGACAACCCACAGAAGCTACAAATAATGCAATTTAAAGAATTCCATTGTATTTGAACACATGCAAAACACAATGAAAACAA
The DNA here is from genome assembly GCF_046742065.1 of Oratosquilla oratoria. Taxonomy (NCBI): domain Eukaryota; kingdom Metazoa; phylum Arthropoda; class Malacostraca; order Stomatopoda; family Squillidae; genus Oratosquilla; species Oratosquilla oratoria. Next base: position 286,984 of record NW_027467760.1, on the reverse strand, counting down.
TTCACCAGTTTGTTTTCAATCACAAATTTTTACATGATCTGCCCGGGTGACAGCGCGAGTTGCACTTGAGCTTTTTTCTAAAGCCGCTGCACCATTGTGAAGTACACTGTGTTGTACACTGGCACTTAACATAGCCTTGTCCACCAGTGCCTCTTGCTGTCGCAGTTCTGATCGATAGGCAGATATCATGAACCTCTTCAGGCTTTATTAGGGGCTGTTTGATTGCACATAGATCAGCTGCTGTAAATTTTGGCCCAATAATGCCCTCCCGACAACTTACAGTGTGAAGTCCATCATTTTCCTTAAGGACGACCACTAACAGATTTTTAGGATCTGTTGGACCGCGATCGACATCCGGAACCCTCAGCGTAGCACACTGACCAACAGACAATGGTTTGAGCAGGTATTTGCCACGTCTTGTCATCCGTGTTGCTGTCTTGGATTGTCCTAGAGTAGCTGAAACACGGATCTTTTGGAAATTCGTAGCTACTGTTTCTGTCTCTGCATCTGCTTCTGTCACTGCCCCTGTCTCTGCTTCTATTTTTGTCTCTGCTCCTGCTACTGCCCCTGTCTCTGCCTCTGTCGCTGCCCCTGTCTCTGCTTCTATTTCTGTCTCTGCTCCTGCTACTGCCCCTGTCTCTGCTTCTATTTCTGTCTCTGTTTCTACTTCTGCTCCTGTCTCTGTTGCGGCCGCTGCTCCTGTCACTGCTTCTGCTGTTGCTCCTGTCACTGCTTCTGCCACTGCTCCTGTTTCTGCTTCTGCTTCGGCACCTATCTCTACTTCTGCCGCTGCTCTGTCTCTGATTCAAGAAATGACTCAAGATCTTCCTCAGTAAAAATATTACAGAGAGCTGTACTTGGCAGGATAGATGACCCTAATCCAACCTGTGGATCTTTTCCAAATGTAACTTTGAATGGGCTGTGGCCAGTTGTTTCATGGTGGCTGATATTAACTTGCCACTGAACAAATTTGAGACCTACTAACCATTTTCTGCTGTTGTTTTCACTCATCCAAATGGTCAGTGTATCCTGTATCACTCCATTTAAATGTTCAACAGCACCTTGGCTTTGAGGATGACGTGGACGTTCAGTCACCAACTTCAGCTCTGGCCATAGCACTGAAAGTTCGGCAATTATGGCATTGACAAACTCCCGTCCATTGTCAGACTGTAAAAGAGCAGGTGCTCCAAATGTCAGAAAAATATCTAGCAGATTTGCTGCAACCTCTTCTGCTCTTTTTGATGTAAGTGGCCGCAACACACAAAATTTGCTGAAATGATTTGCATATGTCATGATATACTTGAAGTCTCCATCAGGTAATGTTTGAAAATTAATAAGATCTACCTGGGATCTTGAAAGGATACCATGACTGCGTACTGGTTTTACTACCAAACCCTTTGGAATTGTTCTGGCTTTCTTTTGATGGCAGTGCTCACAGAATGAAATGTAGAGGTAGCATACTTCTTGTGTGATGTTTGACCATTTCTTTTTCACTTCCACAATTGTTTTTGTACCACCTTCATGGCCAATTGCTTCATGGGCTGTTTTAACAATACCAAACATTTCTTCGAGAAATGAACTCATGTTCATTTTTATCTTTTCTTTTCCGAATGAGTCGGTCAGCATTGCCAACACGCAGGACTTCATAACGTTTCTTAAGGTTATAGTCAAATGCAGAATGAGCTCCATAAGAATTGATTCTTAGCAAATCCTGGATGCACTTATCACGCTGGATGGTGGGCTGGATGACTGCATTCTCAGCCTTGCCCTCCAGTGTTTGACGCAGCTTACGCTCAAAGGCAGCTTGATCCATAGTGCATAAACACAAACTGAAACAAGCAAGACAGGATAAAGAAAATACTTAGTCTGGAAATAGTACAGTGATTAGTTATTCAATTCATATTAGATAATGGCAAACAGTAAAAGAAACAAGCATTTTAAGAACAATGAGAGCAGGTGTGTGCTCTGGCGCCCAAAATTGCTAGAGCACACACCTGCTTTCTGCTGCTGTGGTTGCCAGACTGCCGGCCAGCCAACTCAATGCTGCGACCCGCCATTGGCTAAAACACACACACAAACTACACCCATCATTCGTCAGCTGGTGCGGCCTCATCATTCAGTCAACATTAGGCAAAATACCCTTGCCTAATATGAAAATCTTGCTTAAAGTGAACATTAGGCAAGTGTTTTGCCTATTGTGAACATTGCGCAAATTAAGTTGCCTAATGTACACATTAGGCAATTTTCTTGCCTAATGTTTACATTAGGCAATTATCCACATTATGCGTAACATATATATATATACATATCAATATGTATGTATATATATATATATATATTTTTTTTTTCAATATTTTTTTTTTCAATTTTATATAGGCCAAACAGGCAAAGGCTTAGAAAAAAGAATAGGCCAACATAAATATAGTATTAGAACGGGGCAAGTGTCCAGTGGATTATTTGTCCACCAAAGGGATTATGGTCATAATATTGACTGGGGAAATTCTAAAATAATTACTTCTTGTAATAATATTATAGAAAGAAATATTATTGAATCTTGTTTTATAAAAAGAAATTTTGGAAATAACATGAACTTGAGTTTGGGTTTATTTAAATTGGACAATTTTATTATTGACAAAATTGTGTGTGATAAAATGTAACATGGGACCTCTCCGAGTATCCTTGTCTTCTTATGTATTTATTGTTTCTTTCTGTATTGCTTTTTTTGTACCTTTGAAAATGTCTAAATAGACGAAAACGTTCGGTATCTGTTTTTTCAATTTCCCGGTGGTTTCTGCAAAAATATTTTATCACGTGTGTTTTGTGATTTCTTTGCATATATATATATGTACACATATGTATATACATATATAAATATGTATGTATATATATATATATACATATATAGATATATATACCTATATATATATATATATGTATATATATATATATACATATAAATATGTATGTATATATGTGTATATATGTATGTATATATGTACATATATATGTGTATATGTGTATGTATATATGTACATATATATATATATGTATATATATATGTAAATATATATATATATATATATATATATATATACATATAAATATGTATGTATATATGTGTATATATATATATACACACATGGAATATTTATCTGCCAAAACCCATCGTAATTCCGAAAAAATCGTGTGATCCTAAGCTGAGGAATGGTCATATTTGAAGTCTGGAAAAAATTCGGTGACGAAAACGCCATCTACAAGCAGATACACGAGTTTGTCGTCGATTTGTGGGAATATTATTTCATTTATTAATTCATTTACTTGTTTACATTTCTATTTTGTACTTATCCATTTACCAATTTATCTATTTATTCATCTATTTATATATTTGCTTGTTTGATAATTTAACTATTTATTTACATATTTATCTATCTTTTAATGAATTAATTATTTTTCTCCTATTTTTCTGCCTAGTTATTTTTCTTATGTAATTGGCTTAAATATACATATATTTCTAATCTGGATAACGTTGTATGGATATCAATTTGATTATGTATGATTATGTATTTATGCATATATATATGTATATGTATATGTATAAGTATTTGCATATACATATACACATATGTATATATGTGTGTGTGCGAGTATACTGAATATATATATTATATATATATATATATATATGTGTGTGTGTGTGTGTGTGTGTGTGTGTGTGTGTGTGTGTGTGTGTGTGTGTGTGTGTGTGTGTGTGTGTGTGTGTGTGTGTGTGTGTGTGTGTGTGTGTGTGTGTGTGTGTGTGTGTGTGTGTCAGTTATGAACTACCGAGTTTAATGCTTCCACTCTTCAAGAAATTTTGCTATTTGTGTACCACTCGCCTGACCAACTGACCATCAGCATCGGCAGCAAACCGAGATGCGACAAGCGGAGTCACACCAGCTGAGCCTCGATACCATGCAAGACCAGACTTGGGTCACAGGATTTATGATCGACGGCGCCCTCAGCTGGAGAACAGCCATCAAGAGGCCTAAAGACCAGGAATGGCGGAGACACAAGCCCATGGAGATCTCCTGCCAACAAGAAGAGCCCGAGAGGACATTCGAGAGGCCGGGGGTTCCGCTTTGGAGAAGACTTCCCCCTCGGCCAACTCCAGCAGGAACCATAAGTCCGAGCCAAAGGACTCTGATAGCCGTAGAGGAGCTTCTAGAGAGGCTCCAAGAAGACACGCAGCGAAGCGTGGACGAGCCCTCGAGGACGGATCAAATCCGCCTCCTTGCCCCATGCAAGTTCTGCAGGAGAGGAAAGAACTTCTGCTGCATACACGGCACCGAAGAAGACGACGAGGACGACGTCTCTTCTTCGGTGACCGAAGAAACAGATCCGTCCTCCCGCCTTCAGGAAGACACGGGGTCCTGGAGGCTTTCCTCGAGGGCGACTGAGGACTCTGGAGGGCGCCGCGAGTCCTGGAGGCCGATCCCAGTCGTCCC
>NW_027467760.1:225000-270000 GCF_046742065.1 Oratosquilla oratoria | reverse complement strand
ACCTGTTCCAAAGCCCAAATGCATTTAAGTTTTTTAGCCCAAAATAGGATCCAAATCGTCCTTGGAACCACGAGGTTCCCCTCAGCTGAATAAAACTGTTTGACAATTCCTGAGGATTAACTCACCATCTCACTCCCACGCCGTGGGAAGTGAGAAACCCCTGTTTGGGTGAGGCCTTGTGAGTTGCGGTAAGCCGCTGTTTATTCATTTTTTATTTATATTTTCTTAATGGGGCTGTTTTGCTTCGAGCGACTAGCACTAGAGTCGCTAAATAAAAATCACCTCTCAAGCTCCCCAAGAACCACAAGCTCCCTATCACCGCCACAAACCTCCCCAACACCACAAGAGTTGTTACGGTACTCACGGTTAGGCACGTCCACCTGTGTAAAGTGCACGCGCGCGCACACGCACACACACGCACGCACGCACACACACACACTACTTCTGCTTTCGAGCGGAGGCGAGCGAGAGAGGCGCTGCGTTTGACCTGAGGTCAAGACTCGATCTAGTGAGCTATTCCTTCACCGCAGTTACCGTAAATCTCATGGTGGTGACCTGGACTACCGGTCACTTCCGTATGCTCCATGAGCCATTGTGATATATTGTTATTCAAATACATAATGCCATTTGTTCTTTTGTTTACATTATGTAGTATTCAGGACCCTGTATTAGGATTAGATTCGGTACTGCGAAGGCTCTCTATTGTTTTGATCATATCATCGATTGTTTGTTGTGATTGGTTTGTTTTTTGGTGACGCTAAGGTAGGCTTCCACTCTAATTAAAGTTTGATTTGATTACCCATCGCCTTTATCATAGTCACCGTGTGCAGAAGAGAAATATCATAAGTTCTGTCTTAAGTTCTGCAAAAAATATAATTAAGTAAACACACATACAAACACACACGGATTTAAAATTCTACTAACATTACAAGTCGTTACTGACACCCTAAAGCAAGGAGATGGTTTTGTGTGTGCGTGCGTGTGTGTTCGCGCGAGTACGTGTGTGTAAGGTAACAGGATTTCTGCTCGATTGGTCTTATACATACATACACACACACACACACACACACACACACACACACACACACACACACACACACACACACACACACACACACATATATATATATATATATATATATATATATATATACATATATATATGTATATACATATATATATATATATATATATATATATATATATATATATATATATATATATATATATATATATATATATATATATACACACACTAGCCAAATTACCCGCGCGTTGCTGCGGGCAAATGATGATCATTTTAATTTTGATAGAATTTGTGGAGAAATGTTACACGTATTATAACTCAATGGAAAAGGTAACAAAAATAGAATGTTAAGAAAGTAAGAAAAAAAAAATTGAGGAGGGAGACGCCCTTTGGAAATAAAATATCCTTATCTAAGTAGCCTGAGTTATTGTGAATATATATGGTTTTGGAGGGAGTTCGTGAACTAACAAACAAATAGACAGAGGCTACTACTTTATTATAGTCGATACAAATGAAAGATAGTTATCCAAGTACCTTGGGTTATAGGGCTTCAGAATATATATAGTTATAGGGTCTATCTGCATAAACCTAGGAGGAGTTCGTGAATCATCGCTAACCTAACCATACCCCACCTAACTTGAACCCTTATCCCTAACCAAAATATTTTTTAAATGAAATATAGTTATCCAAGTACCTGGAGTAATGGGATATTAGAATATATATGGTTATGGGGGTCTATCTCCAAAACTCTATGAATTTGTGAACAAACAAAGAAACAAACAGACAGGCAAATGAAAGATTATCCAAGTACCTTGGGTTATAAGGTTTCAGAATATAGAGTTATAGGGGTCTATCTGCAAAAACCTAGCAGGAGTTCGTGAATAATCCCTAACCTAATCATACCCTACCTAACTTTAACCCTTAACCCTAACCATTTTTTAATGAAATATAGCTATCCAAGTACCTGGAGTGATAGGGTATCAGAATATATATGGTTATGGGGTCTATCTCCAAAAGCCTAGGAGGAGATCGTGAACAAACAAACAGACAGACATATGAGAGATAGTTATCCAAGTACCTTGGGTTATAAAGTTTCAAAATATATATAAGGTTATAAGGGTCTATCTGCAAAAACCTAGGAGGAATTTGTGAATAATCCCTAACCTAACCATACCCCACCTAACTTTAACCCTTAACCCTAACCAAAATATATATTTTTTGGAAATGAAATATAGTTATCCAAGTACCTGGAGTGATAGGGTATCAGGGGGTATGGGGGTTTATCTCCAAAATACTAGGAGTTCGTGAACAAACAAACAGACAGACAGACAGACAGACAGACAGAGGCTTCTACTTTCTTATATTATACTAGCCAAATTACCCGCGCGTTGCTGCGGGCAAATGCTGATTATTCTAATCGTGATAGAGTTTGCGGAGAAAAGTTACACGTATCAATATAACTCAATGGAAAATGTAACACACGAAAAATGTGAAAACAGTAATTTTTTAATATATCAATTCAAAATTACCTTATATTTTTTTTTCCTTTATCTTGTTGCTGCGGACAAATGCTGATTGTTTTAAATTTGATAGAATTTGTGGAGAAAAGTTACACGTATCAATATAACTCAATGGAAAATGTAACGCATGGAAAATGTGAAAACCGTATTTTTTTAATGTATCAATTCAAAATTACACTTTTTTTTTTTTTTTTTGCTTGTAAATCAATTTTCCAAAAATAACAAATCAAAAGTCGATTATTTTCTTTTTTGTTTATGACAGTATTTGTAAAATAGCATTTCAAAGTTTAATTGTTTCTTTTTTAACCTAATAATGGCATATAGTTACATGTTCATTCTTTCCCCTGATGAAGAACTTCAGTGTAAACAACATTTCTTGTCTTTCTTTGATTGGCTAAAATGTAGAGTTTTTTTAAAGTTCCAGTCATTGAAGCAGCCACATAAAACATGCCATGAGTGAAACATGGATTTGTCAGATCTATTCCAATAGCTTTGAAAGTTTGTCCTTGACTCTTATTGATGCTCATGGCAAAGCATGGCCTCACTGGGAACTGCAGCCTCCGAAATGCAAAAGGCAACCCGCTGTCTCTTGGTATAAATGAAATTCTCAGAATGAGAACAGTTTGATCTTTGTAAGGCTCAAATATAATTGCTGCTTCAATCAATTTCTCATGCAGTCTAGCCAATTACCCGCGCGTTGCTGCGAGTTCGTGAATAATCCCTAACCTAACCATACCATACCTAACTTTAACCCTTAACCCTAACTAAAATAGTTTTTTTTTTAAATATAGCTTTAAACACTCTCCCTCCCAGATGTGCGCCCCTCTACCCGAAGGTTGGGAAACCCTAGTTTGAAAAGACATGCATACACAAGCACAAATATCATGTGCACATTCTTTTGCGTACGTGTGTGAGTGTGTGTGTGGATTGACAATAAATGCCTACAGCTAAAAGGTGAAGAAATGTATCTGCCTTATTTATCTTCAGAATATATATGGTTATAGAGGTTTGTTTGGAAAAAGCTAGGAAGAGTTTGTAAATAATAAATTTCCACCGCACTAAAATGAAACTATAGACTGGTCTCTCTTACAAGTACGATACCTAAAATTTGTGAAAGAATTATCAAAATTAGATGGGTAAGGCATAAAAAAAAGTACTAAATCCAAGGCAATATGGATTTAGACAAGGACGATCATGCATCACAAACTTAATGTGTTTCTATTCAAGGCTAATAGATGTAATACAAGAAAGAGATGGATAGAAGTAACAAGGAATGAAATAATGAATCACTTGAGTAATCTCGATGTCAGAAAATCACATGGACCAGATGAAATGGCAAACTGGATTTTGAAAGAATGCAGGAATGAACTAACAGACAAAATACATAGTCAAATAAGCAGTTCATTGAAAGAAGGAAAAGTTCCAGAAGGTTGGAAAAGAGCAAATATAGTGCCAATATATAAAGGGGGAAACAAGGAAGAGCCTACTAACTATAGACCGGTCTCTCTTACAAGTACGATAGCTAAAATTTGTGAAAGAATGGTCAAAGTTAGATGGGTAAGGTATTTGATAAAAAAAACGTACTAAATCCAAGGCAATTTGGATTTAGATAAGGACGATCATGCATCACAAACTTAATGTGTTTCTATTCAATGCTAATAGATGTAATACAAGAAAGAGATGGATGGGCTGATTTTGCATTTCTAGACCAGAAAAAAGCTTTTGATAAGGTGTCACATAAGAAATTGCTAATGAAATTAGAAACTGCAGGAGGAATATGGGACAAACTCCTGAAGTGGATGGAAAACTTCTTGCACGAAAGAAAAATGAGAGTGGTGATAAGAGACAAACATTCTAATTGGGATGAAGTGATTAGTGGAGTTCCACAAGGAACAGTTCTGGGCCCAATAATGTTTGCTTTATATACCAATGATATGGATAAAGGAATTGAAAGTTATATGAGCTTCTTTGCCGATGATGCAAAATTCTTGAAAAAAGTGAACACTGAAGAAGATTGTGAGCCGCTACAAAGTGATCTCAATAAAGTGTAGAAGTGTAGTATAATGGAATTTGGAAGAAGCAAAAAAAGAATAGTGGGATCATATAAATTGGGAGAGGAAGAAATTAAAAAAGTAGAAAATGAGAAGGACCTGGGAGACATTATAATGAATAATATGTCCCCTGAGAAATATATATGTATATATGTATACACACATGGAATATTTATCTACTAAAACCCATTTTAACTTCGAAAAAATCGTTAGTGATCCTACGAAGAAAAATGGTTGTATTTGAAGGCTGGAAAAAATTCGGCGGCGAAAGCGCCATCTACAAACAGATACACGAGTTTGTCGTCGAATTGTGGGAATATCATTATTTCATTTATTAATTCATTTACTTCCTTATCTTTTTATTTTGTACTTATCCATTTACCAATTTATCTATTTATTCATCTATTTTTAATTAATTAATTATTTTACTCATATTTTCCTGCCTAGTTATTTTTCTTATGTAAATGGCTTGAATATTCATATTTCTAATCTTGATAACGTTGTATGGATATTAATTTGAGTATATACGCTTATGTATATGTATATATATATATATGTACACGCATATACATATACACATATGTACATATGTGTGTGTGCGAGTATACTGATGATATATATATATATATATATATATATATATATATATATATATATATATATATATATGAGGAGTAGAGGGAAACACACAAGTAGAACAGGACTTTATTCCTTGACTAGTTTTGCATAGTGATGCTTCTTCAGAAAGAATGGTTTGCATTACAGAATAACTGATATTAAATACAAAAAATATTAGGGGAAGGAGGGTATAAGGGAAGGTCACTTCCTATTCATGGTGGCACGAAATCGTGCGGGTTGGTCGGACTGGCGCTCCGTGTGGTGCTACGAGTGAACAGATGTCCTGTTGTTTTCCACTCTGTTGCTGCATGTAGTGCTGTTATCTTTGATAATTTAATATCTCCTATTCTATTATTTGTGCATTTATTTGTGGCTATGTATATGGCTTCTACCATTTTCCTCTGTTTCTTACTGAGGTTGTTGTGTAATACATCAGTTTCATCCCATTTTGGTAGGTGCCCTTTTTCATCTATATGTTTCACGAACGCGCTCGTTTCACGGTGGTGACGGACATCGGCTCTGTGTTCTTTGAGTCTTGTTGGCAAACTCCTATATGTTTCTCCAATATAAACATTATCACAACCTGAGCAAGGGATTCTATAAACTAAACTGTTGGTATTATTATTTTCCATCTTTGGTTTAATGATGTCCACGATTTTCTTTCCTGCGTCACATGAGAAACGGATGTTAGAGTGTCTTAATTCTTTACTTAGTGTGCAGGCCAAATCAGAAGTGGGAACTACTACGTAATTAATGTTTTTTTCCTCCTTGTTATTCCTCTCCCTTACAGCTTTGGCCTTCTTCATGGTGGACGAGAGAAGACCGGTAGGGAAGCCAAGTTTTCTGAAAGTTTCGGTGACATGATGTAATTCGTCATGGAGGAATTCAGGGCTGCATATTCTGAGTGCTCGGAGAAAGAAGCCCATGACTACGCCGGTCTTGGTCTTTTGGTCGTGAGCACTGAAAAAACTAATATAGTCATCTTTGTGGGTGGGTCTCCTATACACTTTGAATTTGACAGTGCTATTTTCTCTAATGATAACTGTATCTAGGAACGGTAGGGACCCATTAACCTCGTGTTCTACTGTTAGTTGAATCCTAGGATGGACTTGGTTGAGTTGTGAGAGGATGTCATCAATGTTGGTGTCTTTGGGGAGAACGAGAAGACAGTCATCTACGTACCTGTACCATTTGCTGTTATTCGGGATTATCTTAATATATTCTTCTTGTTCAAGTGTCTCCATAAAGAGGCATGCGGCTACTGCACTTAGAGGGGATCCCATAGGCAAACCTTCGTGTTGGTAAAAAGTTTTCCCGTTGAAGGAAACAGACGCACACTTGAAGCACATTTCAATTAGTTTTATATAGTCTCTCTTATTAATAGGAAGGTCGTCCGCGTTGATGTGTGTCAAGACTTTCTTGATAGCAGAGATGGCATTTTGTATTAAGACATTAGTAAATAAACTTTTAACATCATAACTTACCAGTACTTTGTCTTTGAAATCTATTTCCTTTAATATATTTAATAAGTCGGACGAGTTCTTAAGGTGTGCCTCACTGATTTTACCAAGTGATGAAGATAGTGGTTTAGCAAGATGTTTAGCTAACCTATGGGGCGCGCTGCCAATACCGGAGGTAATGGGTCTGAGGGGAATCTCAGGCTTGTCTCCCCAAAGACACCAACATTGATGACATCCTCTCACAACTCAACCAAGTCCATCCTAGGATTCAACTAACAGTAGAACACGAGGTTAATGGGTCCCTACCGTTCCTAGATACAGTTATTGTCAACGCCGTCCGTTGTAGTCGTCGGTCGTGAAGTACAGAGGTAAAGGAGGAAGTAATAATGTTACGCACCACGCTTGTCTTCTTTATTGGTGTTTCTGTAAATCAATTCAACATTGTAATTTACATTCATAATCAAGCTATCAAAATAGCACTATATTCAACCATGACAAACCTCTATAATTCAATAATTAATGCATGCCAAACTGTATGCTTCATACCATTATTTTCTTTCTTCTTCCGCCCCTTCAATATTCATCACTCTATACCTCCGTGATCCGTTCCGATTCTATCAAATCACGGATGTCACGAATTAACATAATGTCCACACTAACTTGTGGTTATATTACCAAATATTTCATAAGTCAAATAACACAGATAATAATTCACTCTGCTAATGCTTACCAATTATGCTTCCTATCACACACCCGAAGGTGTTGTCACTTTGACAACTAGACACAGAAAGAACAATACTTGTACGTTCCTCACGAAGAGGATGGGGCACTACTTTTTAGCGGAGGAATACCAAATTGAAAGGATCCACATTAAATATATATAAGTCACGTTCTACTCAACATTCTCCCTTTCATATGACTTCTTTAATTCTATTTCATTTTATAACATAGTTAATTATTCACTACAATACATCAACTTCGACAAAGACAATTTACATATATTGTACATACATAGTAACCGCCTGCGTACACACGTGATTATGATTGCCATTAGACTCTAGCCTCCTTTACATGTCATAGATATTTTCTCATATCCACCCAGACATAGTACTCTGTACTATACATACATCAAATATCGTAAACCATGATTCGTAATTAATTTTAGTACATACCATTGTCAGTACACTTGAATATCATACAATTGGTGCTTACCACAGATCTAGCACCAGCCATGATTAGTAATTAACCTCGATACATATTATACTTTATCTGTAGAACATCATACATCAAATATTCTTATACATAGTGCAATCGGCACTCACAGTTATCATTAGAGAAAATAGCACTGTCAAATTCAAAGTGTATAGGAGACCCACCCACAAAGATGACTATATTAGTTTTTTCAGTGCTCACGACCAAAAGACCAAGACCGGCGTAGTCATGGGCTTCTTTCTCCGAGCACTCAGAATATGCAGCCCTGAATTCCTCCATGACGAATTACATCATGTCACCGAAACTTTCAGAAAACTTGGCTTCCCTACCGGTCTTCTCTCGTCCACCATGAAGAAGGCCAAAGCTGTAAGGGAGAGGAATAACAAGGAGGAAAAAAACATTAATTACGTAGTAGTTCCCACTTCTGATTTGGCCTGCACACTAAGTAAAGAATTAAGACACTCTAACATCCGTTTCTCATGTGACGCAGGAAAGAAAATCGTGGACATCATTAAACCAAAGATGGAAAATAATAATACCAACAGTTTAGTTTATAGAATCCCTTGCTCAGGTTGTGATAATGTTTATATTGGAGAAACATATAGGAGTTTGCCAACAAGACTCAAAGAACACAGAGCCGATGTCCGTCACCACCGTGAAACGAGCGCGTTCGTGAAACATATAGATGAAAAAGGGCACCTACCAAAATGGGATGAAACTGATGTATTACACAACAACCTCAGTAAGAAACAGAGGAAAATGGTAGAAGCCATATACATAGCCACAAATAAATGCACAAATAATAGAATAGGAGATATTAAATTATCAAAGATAACAGCACTACATGCAGCAACAGAGTGGAAAACAACAGGACATCTGTTCACTCGTAGCACCACACGGAGCGCCAGTCCGACCAACCCGCACGATTTCGTGCCACCATGAATAGGAAGTGACCTTCCCTTATACCCTCTTTCTCCTAATATTTTTTGAATTTGATATCAGTTATTCTGTAATGCAAACCATTCTTTCTGAAGAAGCATCACTATGCGAAACTAGTCAAGGAATAAACTCCTGTTCTACTTGCGTGTTTCCCTCTACTCCTCTTACAACCTGTCAGGATGTCTTCACATATATATATATATGTGTGTGTGTGTGTGTGATATGTGTGTGTGTGTGTGTGTGTGTGTGTGTGTGTGTGTGTGTGTGTGTGTGTGTGTGTGAATATGTGTGTGTGTTTATGTGTGTGTGTGTGTGTGTGTGTGTGAGCGAACATGTTTGCGTGTGCGTGAGTATGAGTGTGTCTACGTGTGCTTCTGTATATGAGTGTGTTTGCCTATGCCTGTGTATTTACCTAGTTGTATTTACCTAGTTGTATTTTACGGGAAGGGGAGCTATGCTCGTGGGGTCCCGTCTTCATATCTCATTTTATCTAAACTATTTTTAAATTCATATATTGTTTTTGCACACACCACTTTCTCATCTAACTTGTTCCAGCTGTCTATTACTCTGTGAGGAAAGCTGTTCTTTTTCAAATCTCTTCTATAGCTGTCTTTTTTTATTTTCTTTCCGTGACCTCTTGTATTTCTGTCATCCCATTTTATCAGATTCTCTCTATCAGTAATTTCTATGCCTTTCATGATTCTGTAAATAGCTATCAAATCTCCTCTCTCTCTTCTTTGCTTTAGTGTCTGTAGTTCAAGTTTTTCTAGTCTCTCTTCATATGATAGTTTTGAGAGTGTTGGTGCCATGTAATTGCTCTTTGTATTCTTTCTAGTTTTCTTTATACATTTTTTTGTACTTGGTGACCATATCGTTGCTGCATATTCCAATCTTGGTCTTATCAGGGTGATTAGGATTTTCTTCACCATTTCTTCATCCAGGTATGTAAATGCAACTTTGATTGTTCTTATTAAATTATAAGTTTCTCCAAAAATCTTATTTACTGTATATGTTTCTCAGGTGACATATTATTCATAACAATGACTCCCAGGTCCTTCTCATTTTCTACTTTTTTTATTCCTTCTTCTCCCAATTTATATGCTCTTGTCATTCTGTTTTTGCTTTTTCCAAATTCCATTATACTACACTTTTTTGTATTGAACTCCATCTCCCACTTCCTACTCCATTCCTGTACTTTATTTAGATCTCTCTGTAGTGATTCACAATCTTCTTCAGTTTTCACTCTTTTCAGTAGTTTTGCATCATCTGCAAAGAAGCTCATATAGCTTTCAATTTCTTCATCCATATCATTAATATATATAGCAAACATTATTGGGGCCAGAACTGTTCCCTGCGGAACACCGCTTATTACTTCATCCCATTTTGAGTGCTGGTTTCTTATCACTACTCTCATTTTTTTTTTCTTGCAAAAAGTCTTCCATCCAATTTAGTAGTTTGCCCTGTATTCCTCCTTCAGTTTCTAATTTCTTAAGCAACTTCTTATGTGGTACTTTGTCAAAAGCTTTCTTTAGGTCTAAAAATGCACAGTCCGCCCATCCATCTCTTTCTTGTATTATATCTATTAATCTTGAATAGAAACATATCAAATTGGTGACGCATGATCATCCTTGTCTGAATCCAAATTGCCTTGGATTTAACACTTTGTTTTTTCTAAATATTTTACCCATCTACTTTTGATAATTCTTTCACAAATTTTTGCTATTGTACTTGTTAGAGAGACTGGTCTATAGTTGGTAGGTTCTTCTTTATTTCCTCCTTTATATATAGGTACTATATTTGCTTTTTTCCAATCTTCTGGAACTTTCCCGTCTTTCAAGGAACTATTTAGTATGCTATGTATTTTGTCTGCCAGTTCATTCCTGCATTCTTTCAGTATCCAGTTTGCTATTTCATCTGGTCCATGCGATTTTCTGACATCAAGATTACTCAAGTGTGTTAATATTTCATTCTTTGTTACTTCTATTTCTTCTATAGGGGGGACTTTCTCTTTCCATTCGTTCTCTTCAGGTTGTATGTTCTCCCTTGTAAACACTGATTTAAAATGTTTGTTCATAATTTCCGCCATTTCAATTTCCTCAGTGTATTCAACTCCCTCTTGTCTTAATTTCTCCAAGTCTTGTTTGTTTTTCAATTTATTGTTTACAAATCTGTAGAATAGTTTTGGTTGATCTTTACACTTTTCTATGATATCTTTTTCATATTTTCTCTTTTCCTCTCTGCACGTTTGTACATATTCATTTCTATAACAGGTATATATTTTCCATTTTTCAGGTCTTCTGTCTTTTTTCCATCTGGTCCCGGCTTTGTCTCTTTTGTCTTTTAACTCCCTACAACTTTTGTTGTACCAGCATTTTACATATTCTTTTTCTTGTTTTTGTCTTGGGACATACTTTTCCACTCCTTTTTTGTAAATTTTTGTCAAAATATTCCATTTCTCTTCTACTGTTGTTTCTTCTTTGTATATTTCTTCCCAGTTTTCCTTTTGAAAGAATTCTCTTATTTTATCAAAGTTTGTTTTTTCATACATCATTCTTCCTTTTCTATATTGTTAATTTCTTTTCATATATTTTTCTTCATTAAGTTCCAGTTCAATCAATATGTGGTCACTTTTACTTATTGGTGTTTTATATTCAATTTTGTCCACTATTCTAGGTTCGGATGTAATTATTAGGTCTAGTCTCGATGGCTCTTCTTCATTTCTATACCTAGTGTTCTCCTGTATCCATTGTGTCATTGCATGGTCAGTAACCATCTCAAGTAGAGCGTTTCCCCATGAGCCTTCTCCACCCTTTACTGTCATTTCTTCCCAGCAGATTTCTTTGCAATTAAAGTCGCCCATCATAACTATTTTTCCTCCCTCTTCCATTATCTTGTTTAATGTTATCTTTGTGTCCTCTAACATACTTTTATGTTCACTCTCTTCCCATGAGGCTGTTTTCGGGGGCACATAATTTATCACAAACTTTCTGCTCTTCTTATCTCTATCTTCTACTTCCATCATTATCATCTCTACTGTATTTTTCCCATATGTGACACACTTCACGTTTATATCCTTCTTAGTCAGGAACATAACTCCACCCCCTTCCTTTTTCACTCTGTTTCTAATCCAATAATTATATACATCATGCCCTACACTGTTGGTTGGTAGTGGACCTTTTAATTTTGTTTCTACAATTCCCATTATGTCTGGTTCTTTTTCTTTCAAATAATCATTCAGCTCATTCAATCCTGTTATTAATCCATCTATATTTGTGTAAGACACTCTTAGTTTTCTGCCACTTCCATTGTGTTCTCTGTTTCCCTTTTGTTTTTCTCTTGTATGTCGACTTTCTTTAGTTTCATATTCACTACTCTCCAATAGAATCTCTCTTTTTCTGACTCCGTTCTTATCTCGTTTTTTTCCTTAGCTTCAAGTCTTTTCTGTTTTTCTTCCTCTCTTTCCTCTTTATTCATTTCCCTTTTTATCCATACCTTTTTATATTGTTCACTTGTTGCTAGTTTCCCTGTTTTGGATAAGATATTCTCAGCCGTAATTTGTGACCTGAATTTAATCTTAATTGGTCTGGTTTTGTCTGTACTATATTTCCCGAGCCTGAATTTCTCTTCGATTTGTTTCATTATTTCTGGTTCATCTTCCTGAACTAATTCTAGTAAATTTCTTACTTTTTCATTTTCCTCTTTGATTCTTGTGGTTCTATCTGGGTTATGTTTCTCTTCCATTCCTAATATAATTATACATTTCTTTCTGTCTGCTAAGTCTCTTACTATATTCTCCTTCTGTCTCATCACTTTAATAACTGAGTTTTCAGTTTGTTCATTCATTTGCTGTCTGATTATGTCAGTGAATGCAACTTTGCTATTTTCTTGGATTTTTTTCCAACCCTCCTTGTTCTCCTTATTATTCTCCTTTAAGACTTTATTCTCATCTTTTACTTCTTTTAATTTTTTTAATTCTTCAATTTCCTTAGTTAAGTTTTTGTTCGCCTTCTCTAGTTCTTCCAATTTTTCAACTCTCCGTATAATGTTGTTAACATGACCGAACCTACGCTCCAAGTCTTCGATCATCTTATCGACCTTCTCTTCTAGTCTTGTCAGTCGGGGGGGGGGGTTGTGTCCCCCCCACCCTCTTTAAATCCCTGGAAAATATTCTCATCACTTTCTACTGTATTGCTCATATCTATACTTCTAATCTTTACATTTTTATTAGACATCTCATCGTCGCTCAGTTGGTTGGGGGGCCGTTTGTTTACCTTTCGCCTGTCTGCCTGGGCCAAGTCCTCTCCTTCCTCATTTCCTTCCATTTCCCTCAGCAATCCCTCCCCTTCTCTTTCCCTACTTTCCTACTACCCCACGAGCAATTTCCCCCACCCTGTAATTACAATAGGCACTTCTCTTTGCGTTGGGATCCACAAAACTTCAATTTTCTTCAGAACGTCTTCTAAGCCGTCCGTTCGTTGAAGTGTGTGTGTGTGTGTGTGTGTGTGTGTGTGTGTGTGTGTGTGTGTGTGTGTGTGTGTGTGTGTATGCGTGTGTGTGTCAGTTATGAACTACCGAGTTTAATACTTCCACTCTTCAAGAAATTTCGCCTTTTGTGTACGACTCGCCCGACCGACTGACCATCAGCATCGGCAGCAAAACGAGATGCGACAAGAGGAGTCACACCTGCTGAGCCTCGATACCATGCAAGGCCAGACTTGGGTCACAGGAATTATGATCGACGGCGCCCTCAGCTGGAGAAACGCCATGAAGAGGACTTTGGAGCGGCCGGGGGTTCCGCTTTGGAGAAGACTTCCCCCCCGGCCTACTCCAGCAAGAACCACCAGTCCAAGCCAAAGGACTTTGATGGCCGTAGAGGAGCTTCTAGAGAGGCTCCAAGAAGACACGCAGCGAAGCGTGGACGAGCCCTCGAGGACGGATCAAGTCCGCCTCCTTGCACCATGCAAGTTCTGCAGGAGAGGAAAGAACTCTTGCTGCATACACGGCACCGAAGAAGACGACGAGGACGACGTCTCTTCTTCGGTGACCGAAGAAACAGATCAGTCCTCCCGTCTCCACGAAGACACTGTGTCCTGGAGGCTGTCCTCGAGGGCGACTGTGGACTCTGGAGGGCGCCGCGAGTCCTGGAGGCCGATCCCAGTCGTCCCTCAGTGGAGGACACCTCCGCCCTGGTACCGCACCAGGAGTGATGTCGACACCTGGAGGCGGTGAGCAAAGTCCAAAAAGTCCACAGTGGACTGAACAAGGAAAAATGAAAAATAAAAGGAAAATAAAAATGAAAAAATAGATCAAGAATAGAATAAAAACATGTAAAAGAACAAGCTCATCGAAAAATTAGAAGAAAAAAAATCGTAAAAAATAGAGAAGCCCTTAGAAGCCAATCGAAAAAAGAAAAGCAGAAAAACAATAGAAACAGACAATTTTAGCCCAATGTAGTGCTTTTCTTTTAAACCCAAAATGGACCAGTTCCAAAGCCCAAGTGCATTTAAGTTTTTTAGCCCATAATAGCATTCAAATCGTCCTTGGAACCACGAGGTTCCCCTCAGCTGAATAAATTTGCTTGACGACGACAATTCCAGAGGATTAACTCACCCTCCCACACCCACGCCGTGGTAAGTGAGAAACCCTTGTTTGGGTGAGGCCCTGTCAGTTGGGGTAGCCTAAGCCGCTGTTTTTTTATTTTATTTTTTTTCTAATGGGGCTGTTTTGCTTCGAGCGACTAGCACCAGAGTCGATAAATAAAAATCACCACTCAAGCTCCCCAACACCCACAAGCCCCCTATCACCGCCACAAACCTCCCCAACACTACAAGAGCAGTTACAGTACCCTCGGTTAGGCACGTCCACCTGTGTAGGGTGCACGCGCGCGCACACACACACACACACACACACACACACACACACACACACACACACACACACACACACACACACACACACACACACACACACACACACACACACACACACACACACACACACACACACACGACTCGTGGCGCAGTTGGTAGAGTTTCTGGCTGCCATTTCGGCTGTGGTCCGGGTTCAAATCCCGCCCAGGGCTGAAATAATTTCAGTCTCACTGCGTTGCGAGTCGTTACTGCAATTCTCTTTGGAGGGGAGTTGTGTGTGTGTGTGTGCGTGTAAGGTCACAGCATTGCCAATAGATCGGCCATATATGAGCTCTGAGCTCTCTTCCTGGAGGGAAATAGCTGTCGGTCACGAGTCCAACACGTGATCTAAGAACATGGGGAATTACACACACACGCACGCTGCGAGTCGTTACTCCAACTCTCGTTGGCGGGGAGTTGAATGTGTCATAGATCGGTCATATATGAACTCTGAGCTCCCTTCCGTGAGGGAAATAACTGTCGGTCACGAGTTCAACACGTGATTCAAGACCATAGTGAATCACACACACATGAGCTCTGAGCTCTCATCCGGGAGGGTAATAACTGTCTATCACGAGTCAAATGCGTGGTCCAAGACTATGGTGAATCACACACACTCACACACACACACACACACACGCACACACACACACACACACACACACACACACACACACACACACACACACACACACACACACACACACACACACACACAGACACACGCACATACACACACACACACACACACACACACACACACACAAACACATATATTCACACACAAACACATATATTCACCCCCCCCCCCACACACACACACGTCGGTCGAAGTGACAGCGAAATATGGAACTCCGGGAAAAAATAAAGTTTTGTCGATCTCAACAACGATGGAGTACCTTTGTTGTATTAGTAGGGAATGGAAAAGCTCGTGGTGTAGTGGGAAGGTGAAGAAAAAGGAGAAAGAGAGGGATTACTGAGGAAAATGGAAGGAAATGAGGAAGGGGACGAATGGGTCTCGGATGTTAGAAGGGGTGTAAACAAAAGGTGTGCAGAACACACAGACGAGGTAGAACAGGGGAGCAGAGGTGTTAAAAGCAGAAATAAAGATAATAGCAGCTCAATGGAAGAAGATAACCGCTCTTATGGATTTAATGAGGGAGGAGATGACAACCTCCCCCGACTAGTATATCTAAAGGAGAAACTAAAAAAAAAAAAAAAAAAAAAATGAACGAAGCATGGGAGGTTAGCTTTAACCAATTAACACTAGTTACCCAAAGAGTTGATAAACTGGAAGAACTAAAGAAGGAGAATCAAAACCTAACTAAAGAAATAGAAGGATTAGAAAGACACACACACACACACACACACACACACACACACACACACACACACACACACACACACACACACACACACACACACACACACACACACACACACACACACAGTACTTCTGCTTTCGAGCGGATGCGCGCTCGTGCTGCATTTGACCTCAGGTCAAGACTCCACGTAGTGAGCTATTCCTTCACCGCAGTTACCGTAAAACTCATGATGGTGACCTGGACTAACGGTCAGTTCCCTATGCTCCATGAATCACTGTGATAAATTGGTGCTCAAGTAGATAATGCCATTTGTTCTTTTGTTTACGTTATGTAGTATTCAGGAGCCTGTATTAAGATTAGATTCGCTACTACAAAGGCTCTGTATTGTTTTGATCATGTCATCGATTGGTTGTTGTGAGTGCTTTGTTTTCTGGTGAAGCCAAGGTAGGCTTCCACTCTAATTAAACTTTGAGCTGATTACCCATAGCCTTTATTATGGTCACCGTGTGCAGAGTAGAGGGATATGCAACTACACACCAATCAGTTTGACATCGGTTACAGATTAAATGCTTGAATCAATAATAGTAAATAGACTCAGAGAACACATCGAGAGACATAATTTAATTTGTGACATACAACATGGTTTCTCCAAGGGTAAGTCATGTGTGACTAATCTTTTATCCTTTTACACTAAAGTATATAAGGCGTCAGACAACAATGATAATTACGATGTGATTTACCTTGCCTTTAGGAAAGCGTTCTACAAGGTGGCACACCAGAGACTACTAAATAAAATCAAAGCTCATAGCATAGGAGGATTAGAGCTTGGATCAGTAACAGAAAACAGCGGGTCACCATAAATGGAGTAAAATCCAGATGGGGCAATGTTACTAGTGGGGTTCCCCAGGGCTTGGTTTTGGGTCCCTTGTTGCTCATTATGTACATAAACAATTTAGACGATGGGATAAATAGTGATGTTAGTAAGATCGTGGATGACACTAAAATAGGACGCCTAATTAGGTCAGGAGACGACGCAGAGATTCTGCAGGATGATCTTAACAAATTGTTCATATGGTCGGTGAAATGGCAAATGACCTTCAATACCTCTAAGTGTAAAGCCAACCAATTTATTTGCTGTTTTAACAAGAGGAGGAGGGGAGGAAGAAGAAAAAGTGGAGGAGGGTGATGATGAAGAGAAAGAGGAGGAGGAAGACGAGGAGGAGGAGGAAGAGGAGGAGGAAGAATAGAAAAAAATAGAGCAGTGTAGGACACCCCCCCCCCCATTGGCCAAAGGAGAACAAGGGAGGGTAAGAGCCATCCTGAGCAATTTTGAAAAAGAAGAAGAAGACTGTGGTTGGTTGAATGGGGATAATGAGAGAGACTCAAATTCTGAGAGGAAAAGGAAGAGAGATGGGAATGTACCCCTCTTCCCTCACACGCTCTCTCTCTCTCTTTCTCACCTTTCACATTCTCTCTCACATTCTCACACTCTCATTCCCTCTCCATCTATCTGTCTCTCTCTCTCTCTCTGTCTGTCTCTGCTTCTGTGTCTGTTTCTCTCTCTCTCTCTCTCGTTCCATCACACATTCCGATAATTCCCCCTCTCACTCTTTGATTGATTGATTTATTTGTGTATTTATTTATCTACTTATTTACCTATTTATTTGTTTATCTAATGATTCGTCCTTTGATTTATCTGTTTTCATTCACTTATTTCTTATTTGTCTATCTATCTAATTAATTTATCTATTTATCTAACTTTTTTATATATGTAATACCTACTCTTTTTTAAAGCCTTTGGTCACTCGTAGGAGGTTCCAGGTCTTATTTGATGATCACGTGATCAATACAAGCTTGACCTTCTCTTTATTATTCTTACTATTACTCCACTAGTCTTCGGGATACTTTGTGATCCATAACCGCCTTTGAAACGTCTCGCCATGTCTTTCTATCTATCTATCTATCTATCCATCCATTCATCCATCCATCCAAACACCCACTCATCCATCCATCCATCCATCCAACCACCCACCCATTCATCCATCCATTTATCTATCTATCCATTCTCTTGGTTCTATTCTGCATATCTGTTGACCTTCTCTTTCGCTGCATTTCTGTCGTCTGTGACGCTGAGGCAAAGACTGGACGAGGTCACTGGGGGACTTGGAACATTGGGTCTCAGCTTGTTCGGTCCGGAATGAAAGGAAAAGGACACAGCAAGTGGATTTGATATGTGATCAGGTTGGTCAGTGTTTGGTATGTGCTGGTTTTAGGAATCTTTTTTTTTTTTTTTTTGTACATGCCAAGTATTTTTTTCATATAGCACTCGTATATATTTTTTCTTCAAAATGGTGACTCAATGGTTATTTTTTTTTCTTTTTGCTAAGGTCATAAGGTTCTATCCAATTGAAAAGTTGTCTTAAACTCCATAAAAAGACAAAATAAATAAGAAAATAAAATAAAATAAAATGAAAAATAAAAGGTCTCATAATAGAACAAGAATTATATGTATGTACACACACACATACACACACACACACACACACACACACACACACACACACACACACACACACACACACACACACACACACACACACACACACACACACACACACACACACACACACACACACGGATGGACACGGTGAGGCACTAAAGAAATTTGGGGAAAGCCTGCTTTCCCACCCTAGACACCGTCACTTCCTCCCTCCCGATGCTCCACCAACTCGCCACGCCACTAGACACAGAAATAGGCTCGTACCAATCAAAGCGCCAAGGACTGACCGCTACAAAAACAGTGCCATCCCATCCATTGTGCACATAATGAACTCCATGTAAACTTGTACCGTGTATATACTCTAAGTTTTATATTTTTAATCAGCTTTTGTAATGTATTACTGTCAGTGTACTACTGCAATCAAAATAAACCTTTTATTACTATTATTATTATTATTATTATTATTATTATCACACACACACACACACACACACACACACACACACACACACACACACACACACACACACACACACACACACACACACACACACACACACACACATACATTTATATATATATATATATATATATATATATACATATGTGAGCCAGCTGTTGTTTGCGGACGACACTGCGCTTGTGGCAGGATCGGAGGAGGGATTGAGGAAGTTGGTGGCAGAGTTTGGGAGAGTATGTGATAGAAGAAAGCTAAAGATAAATGTGGGTAAAAGTGAGGTGATGAGATGTACAAGGGGTGAAAGTGGCAGTAGACTGGAAGTGAGCATTAAGGGAGAGCGACTGGAGGAAGTGGATAGTTTTAGATACTTGGGTGCAAATGTGGCAGGAAAAGGTGGAGTGAAGGTGGAGGTAGAATGTAGATTGAGAGAAGCGAGTAAATGCCTAGGTGGATTAAAGATTGTAATGAGGAATAGACATTTGGGAATGGATGCTAAGAGGAGACTGTATGAAGGAGTGATTGTGCCAACAGCACTGTATGGGGCAGAAACATGTAACATAAGGGAAGAAGAGAGAAGGAGTTTAAATGTGTTTGAGATGAGGTGTCTGAGAAGCATGATGGGGGCTACTAGGCTAGATAGAGTGAGAAATGAAGAGGTGAGGAGGAGAACAGGGGTGGAAAGGGAGCTGGGAGATAGGGTTGATGAAAGAGTATTAGGATGGTTTGGACACATGGAAAGAATGAGTGAAGAAAGACTAGTAAAAGAAGTATGGAAGGCAGATGTGGAGGGAGTGAACATGAGGGGACGTCCTAGAATGAGGTAGATGGATGGGGTAAAGGGGGCTTTGGGGAAGAGGGGAATGTCTGTTGAGGAAGGACGGGAGAGGACAGAAGACAGGGGTGAATGGAGAATGGTTGTATATGGATGATGTTGTGATTGCATGAGGTGGAATGGGCGGGGGGATGGGGGGTGAGGTAAAATTTGATGCAGCCCGAAGGGATTTCTCCCCGTCCTCTCCTTTTATGCAATGGGGGGGACGGAGACGGGGGGTCGCCGATTTAATGAAACGGCCTTGCTGTGGATGTGCTGTGTCTTGCGACACTGCTTCTGACCCAGGGCAGTGGAAAAGGTGCAGGGATGACCCGTCATCCAGGAGGTGCTAAGATAAGAGGGAGGGTGGAGGGGTGTGGAGTGTATTCAGGGATGGAATGGGTGGGAATGATTTTATGCCTTTTCCTTTTTGGCTACTTCCCTTGCAAGGGTGAAAAAGCCTTGGTATATGAATGTATATATATGTATATATATATATATATATATATATATTTATATATACATGGAATATTTATCTGCTAAAACCCATTTTAACTTCGAAAAAATCGTAAGTGATCCTACGTAGAAGAATGGTTGTATTTGAAGGCTGGAAAAAATTCGGCGGCGAAAGCGTCATCTACGAGCAGATACACGAGTTTGTCGTCGAATTGTGGGAATATCATTATTTCATATATTAATTCATTTACTTTTATATCTTTTTATATTGTACTTATCTATTTACCAATTTATCTATTTATTCAGCTATTTATATATTTGCTTGTTTGATAATTTAATTATTTAAATACGTATTTATCTATTTTTTTAATTAATTAATTATTTTCTCATATTTTCCTGCCTAGTTATTTTTCTTATGTAAATGGCTTGAATATTCATATTTCTAATCTTGATAACGTTGTATGGATATTAATTTGATTATATGCGCTTATGTACATGTATATGTATATGTATGCGCATATACATATACACATATGTATATATATGTGTGTGTGCGAGTATCCTGAAGATAGATATATGTATATATATATATATATATATATATATATATGTGTGTGTGTGTGTGTGTGTGTGTGTGTGTGTGTGTGTGTGTGTGTGTGTGTGTGTGTGTGTGTGTGTGTGTGAGTGAACATGTTTGCGTGTGCGTGAGTATGAGTGTGTCTACGTGTGCTTGTGTATATGAGTGTTTGCCTATGGCTGTGTGTATGAATGCGCGCGCGCGCGCGTGTGTGTGTGTCAGTGATGAACTACCGAGTTTAATGCTTCCACTCTTCAAGAAATTTCGCCTTTTGTGTACCACTCGCCCGCCCGACTGTCCATCAGCATCAACAGCAAAACGAGATGCGACAAGCGGAGTCACACCTGCTGAGCCTCGAGACCATACAAGGCCAGACTTGGGTCACCGGAATTATGATCGACGGCGCCCTCAGCTGGAGAAACGCCATGAAGAGTCCTAAAGAACAGCAATGGCGGAGATACAAGCCCAGGGAGATCTCATGCCAACAAGAAGAACTCGACAGGACTTTGGAGCGGCCGGGGGTTCCGCTTTGGAGAAGACTGCACCCCCGGCCTACTCCACCAAGAACAACTAGTCCGAGCCAAAGGACTTTGATAGCTGTAGAGGAGCTTCTAGAGAGGCTCCAAGAAGACACGCAGCGAAGCGTGGATGAGCCCTCGAGGATGGATCAAATCCGCCTCATAGCCCCATGCAAGTTCTGCAGTAGAGATAAAAACTACTGCTGCATACACGGCACCGAAGAAGACGACGAGGACGACGTCTCTTCTTCGGTGACCGAAGAAACAGATCCGTCCTCCCGCCTTCAGGAAGACACGGGGTCCTGGAGGCTGTCCTCGAGGGCGACTGAGGACTCTGGAGGGCGCCGCGAGTCCTGGAGGCCGAGCCCAGTCGTCCCTCAGTGGAGGACACCTCCAGCCTGGTACCGCACCAGGAGTGATGTCGACACCTGGAGGCGCTGAGCAAAGCCAATCAAATCCCCAGTGGACTGAACAAGGAAAATAAAAAATAAAAGGAAAATAAGAAAGAAAAAATAGATCAAGAATAAAATAAAAAACATGTAAAAGAAAAAGCCCATCGAAAAATTGGAAGAAAAGAAAAATCGGAAAAAATAGAGAAGCCCTTAGAAGCCTTTAGAAGCCAATCAAAAACAGAAAAGCAGAAAAACAATAGAAATAGACAATTTTAGCCCAAAGTAGTGCATTTCTTTTTAAGCCCAAAATGGACCAGTTCCAAAGCCCAAATACATTTAAGTTTTTAGCCCAAAATAGGATCCAAATCGTCCTTGGAACCATGAGGTTCCCCTCAGCTGAATAAAATTGCTTGACGACGACAATTCCAGAGGATTAACTCACTCACCATCCCACTCCCACGCCGTGGGAAGTGAGAAACCCCTGTTTGGGTGTGGCCTTGTGAGTTGCGGTAAGCCGCTGTTTATTTATCTTTTATTTATTTTTTCTTAACGGGGCTGTTTTGCTTCGAGCGACTAGCACTAGAGTCGCTAAATAAAAATCACCTCTCAATCTCCCCAAGAACCACTACAAGCTCCCTATCACCGCCACAAACCTCCTTAACACTACAAGAGTTGTTACGGTACCCTCGGTTAGGCACGTCCACCTGTGTAGGGTGCACGCACGCACACACACACACACACACACACACACACACACACACACACACACACACACACACACACACACACACACACACACACACACACACACACACACACACACACACACACACACACACACACACACACACACACACACACACACACACACACACACACACACAAGTCGTGGCGCATTTGGTAGAGTTCCTAGCTTCCACATCGGCGGTGGTTCGGGTTCAAATCCCGCCCAGGGCTGAAATAATTTCAGTCTCACTGCGCTGCGAGTCGTTACTCCAAATCTCTTGGGAGGGTGTTGTGTGTGTGTGTGCGTGTAAGGTTACAGCATTACCCATAGATCGGTCATATATGAGCTCTTAGCTCTCTTCCGTGAGGGAAATAGTTGTCGGTCACGAGTCCAACACGTGATCCAGGAACATGGTGAATTACACACACGCACATTGCGAGTCATTACTCCAATTCTCGTTGGCGGGGAGTTGGGTGTGTGTGCGCGTGTAAGGTTACAGCATTAACCATAGATCGGTCACATATGAACTCTGAACTCTCCTCCGTGAGGGAAATAGCTGTTGATCACGAGTCCAATGCGTGGTCCAAAACCATGGTGAATCTCTCTCTCTCTCTCTCTCTCTCTCTCTCTCTCACTCTCTCTCTCTCTCTCTCTCACACACACACACACACACACACACACACACACACACACACACACACACACACACACACACACACACACACACACACACACACACACACACACACACACACACACACATTTATTTATTTAAATGCTAATATATCACAGTGACTCAGGGAGCATAGGGAAGTGACCGGTAGTCCAGGTCACCACCATGAGTTTTACGGTAACTGCGGTGAAGGAATAGCTCACTAGATCGAGTCTTGACCTCAGGTCAAATGCAGCACGAGCGCCCATCCGCTCGAAAGCAGAAGTACTGTGCGTGTGTGTGTGTGTGTGTGTGTGTGTGTGTGTGTGTGTGTGTGTGTGTGTGTGTGTGTGTGTGTGTGTGTGTGTGTGTGTGTGTGTGTGTGCTTCCCCGCTTTAACATTAAAATCGCCTATTACCAACGTGTACTTACTTTTTTCTTGATCCATTACCTGACTTAAATCATCATAGAAGGACTCGATTTCATCGTCTGAATTTTGTGAAGTTGGTGCACAAACTTAAACTATTTTTGGGTGTACCTTTTACATAGTCTAATCACAATCCAAACTACCCTGTCTGATAAACTACTGAACTTGACTACGTTACCAACTACCTCTCTGTTTATCAAGAATCCTACTCCAATAGATCTTTCTTTGTCCTTGCCTGTATAGTAGAACTGGTGGTGACCATCTTGTAATTGTACCAGCTTTTCTTCCGTTCTTCGGACTTGGCTTAGTCCTACGATGTCCCACTTGATGTTGTCTAGTTCTTCCATTAAACTTTCCAGCCTGTGGTCTTCTGAGAGAGTTCTTACGTTGTAGGTATAGGTCTCTATTTTCTTCATGTTGTTTAATATCTAAAACTTGGATCCGCTTGGACAGTGCTTACTCACAATCGGTGGCACACTGCCAGTAAGCATATCATACTAGTATTGTATCTAGGTGGTGAACCGTATAATTATGTAATTAAGTATTATCATAATTACATAAGGATTATATAAATAGTATATTGTATTGTATATGTGTTATGTATGTGCATGTATACTGTACATCGTATATATGTTTGACATGTGTACTATGTTTATCTACAAATATCTCTAACAGAATAATTTGGATTCATTCATGAGATTTCCATATCTTGGTGACTATTTATTTATTTAGATTCCACAATGTCCTGCGCGACATTCATCACTCTGTAACTGCTTCAGTTTGTAAATTGCTTGCCGCCATTAGGCGTAATAAATTTATCAAATCAAATCAAATCAGCCAGTAAGCACACGAGGCAATGCGGTTGGACCTTTAGGAGACGATGATCCAACAGGAACGCCCGGTATTATTTTGGTTATACTGTTCATGTCCATGATTGATATCAAGGGATTCGGGGAGTAATCTCACCTCCGTGCCAACTGGTTTCTGGTGACATATTTCTCTGGCGTCACCTTATTCATTATATTTGGTGTAAGGTCATAGCATTACCCATAGATAAGTCATATATGAGCTCTAAGCTCTCTTCCTTGAGGGAAATAGGTGTCGGTCACGAGTCCAACACGCGATCCAAGAACATGGTGAACTACACACACGCACGCTACTCCAACTCTCGTGGGCGAAGAGTTGGGTGTGTGTGCGCGTGTAAGGTTACAGCATTAGCCATAGATCGGTCATTTATGAGCTCTGAGCTCTCTTCCGTGAGGGAAATAGCTGTCGGTCACGAGTCCAAAACGTGATTGAAGACCATGGTGAATCACACACATCCACACATGAGCTCAGAGCTCTCATCCGGGAGGGTAATAACTGTCGATCACGAGTCCAATGCGTGGTCAAAGACCATGGTGAATCACACACACACACACACACACACACACACACACACACACACACACACACACACACACACACACACACACACACACACACACACACACACACACACACACACACACACACACACACACACACACACACACACATACACAGTACTTCTGCTTTCGAGCGAATGTGCGCTCGTGCTGCATTTGACCTCAGGTCAAGACTCGACGTGGTGAGCTATATATATATATATATATATATATATATATATATATATATATATATATATATATATATATATATATACATATATACATATATGTATTATAATAAAATAGTAGCCTCTGTCTGTCTGTCTGATTGTTTATTTGTTTGTTTCTATGCACACGAACTCCTAGGGTTTTAGAGATAGACCCCCATAACCATATATATTCTGATACCCTATCACTTCAGGTACTTGGATATTTATATTTCATTTCGAAAAAAAAAAATGGTTAGGGTTAAGGGTTAAATTTAGGAGGTTTATGTAGTATCCCCTGAAGTCGCGTAGTGGTTTTTGTGACTTAAGAATTAATATGATTAAACAAACCATTGTATGCATCCATAAATATTATCTACATTTGTGAAATTAATGTTGCCATAAAACATGATAGCTTTTGTAAGAAGAAAGCATGTTTATGGAAAATGATTGTATAATTTTACCAAATGTTGAAATATTGGTTATTTTCATTTAATTATTATGCGGGCGGAAATAGTTCATTCACAAGCTCCTACGTTTTTGCAGATAAACCCCTATAACTATATATATTCTAAAGATAAATAAACTAGATACATGTCTTCACCTTTCAGCTGTAGATATTTATTGTCAATCCACACACGCACACACACACACACACACACACACACACACACACACACACACACACACACACACACACACACACACACACACACACACACACACACACACACATGCACATACACACGCACACAAAAGAATGTGTACACATGATATTTGTGTTTGTGTATGCATGAATTTTCAAACTAGTTTCCCATCTTCGGGAGGGGAGGCGTACACCTGGGAGGGGGAGTATTTAAAGCTATATTTAATTAGAAATATATATATTTTGGTTAGGGTTAAGGGTTAAAGTTAGGTGGTTTATGGTGAGGGAACACGCCACTACTGTAGTCCCCCTTAAGTTATTACTTTTGTAACATAAGAATCAATATAGTTAAACAAAGCATTGTATGTGTTCATAAATACTATTTATATTTGTGATATTAATATTGCCACAAACCATGATAGCTTTTGTAAGAAAACATTATGCAAATGTGAAATGATTGTATGATTTTACCAAATGTTGAAACATTGCTTATTTTCATTTAATTCTAATGCGGCGGAAATTTATTATTTACAAACTCTTCCTAGGTTTTTCCAAATAAAACCCTATAACCATGTATATTCTGAAGATAAATAAAGTAGATACATTTTTCGTCTTTTAGCTGTAGGCATTTATTGTCAATCCACACACACACATACGCACGCAAAAGAATGTGCATATGATATTTGTGTTTGTGTATGCATATATTTTCAAAGTAGGGTTTCCCAACCTTCGGGTAGGGGGGCGCACATCTGGGAGGGGGAGTGTTTAAAGCTATATTTCATTTAAAAATATTTTGGTTAGGATTAAGGGTTAAAGTTAGGTATGGTATGGTTAGGTTAGGGATTATTCACGAACTCGCAGCTACGCGTGGGTAATTGGCTAGACTGCATGAGAACTGTATTGAAGCAGCAATTATATTTGAGCCTTACAAAGGTCAAACTATTCTCATTCCGAGGATTTCACTTATACCAAGTGACATCGGGTTGCCTTTTGCATTTCGGAGGCTGCAGTTCCCAGTGAGGCCATGCTTTGGCATGAGCATCAATAAGAGTTAATGCCAAACTTTCAAAGCTATTGGAATAGATCTGACAAATCCATGTTTCACTCATGGCATGTTTTATGTGGCTGTTTCAAGGACAGGAACTTCAAAAAATCTCTACATTTTAGCCAATCAAAGAAAGACAAGAAATGTTGTTTACCCTGAAGTTCTTCATTAGAGGAAAGAATGAACATTTAACTATATGCCCCTATTAGGTTAAAAAAGAAGCAATTAAACCTTGAATTGCTATTTTACACTGTCATAAACAAGAAAGAAAATGATCGATTTTTGATTTGTTATTTTTGCAAAATTGATTTACAAGCAAAAAAAAAAAAAAAAAAATGTAAATTTCAATTGATACATTAAAAGAATACGGCTTTCACATTTTTCATGCGTTACATTTTCCATTGATACGTGTAACTTTTCTCCATAAATTCTATAAAAATTAAAACAATCAGCATTTGCCCGCAGCAACAAGATAAAGGAAAAATTATAACGTAAACTTGAATTGATACATTAAAAAAATACTGTTTTCACATTTTTCGATCGTTACATTTTCCATTGAGTTATATTGATATGTGTAACTTTTCTCCTCAAATTCTATCAGAATTAAAATAATCAGCATTTGCCCGCAGCAACGCGTGGGTAATTTGGCTAGTATATATAGGCCTATATATATATATATATATATATATATATATATATATATATATATATATATCAAACATAAAATATGTATATATATATATATATATGTATATATGTAAATATATATATATATATATGTACATATATATATATATATATGAGTGGAAGGGTGGTGAGATAAACACCGAGTAATGTTGGAGTGTAAATTTACTGACGTTTCGTCCTTAACAGGACTTCTTCAGAGTATGAAGAAGTCCTGTTAAGGACGAAACGTCAGTAAATTTACACTCCAACATTACTCGGTGTTTATCTCACCACCCTTCCACTCATTCTGTCGTCCTTCTGTCCAATATACAGTATATATATGTAAATATATATATATATGTATATATAATATATATATATATATATATATATATATATATATATATATATGAATATCTGGGGAGCAGGTTCTCTTGTATGCATGCATTGTTAAAATCGACAGCATTAGTGAGGTTGTTGATCTTCTTGTGGGTATTCTCCAGTTTTCTAACCAATATTCTGCCATTTGGAGGGTGGGCATAGACCAAGTTGCCAAAATGATTCATTTATTTCAACGTTTCGTCTAACAAAGAGACATCTTCAGGAAATTCTGTAACATAGATAATATTGACGTACAGAAAAAAGAAAACAACATGTAAATCTAAATAATTATACAAATATAGAAATAAATATCAAAAAATGCGCAAAATCACACATTCTAACACTATACATGGGCTGATGGGGACCGCTACTTACAAAAGTTAAATGGTCCAATGAAATGACGAAGAAAGCCTTCGTTCGGTGACATATACATACGCACGTAGCCGGCTTGGGTGGTGGTGGAGGGCGGATTAGAGGGCGGGGGTGGTATCTCGTTAATACGTGAAGAAGAGGGTTGGGGGGTTGGAGGGGTTGGGGGGGTAGGGGGTTGCGGGGTCGGTTGGGGGGAGGATGGAAGGAGTGGGTGGGAGGAGGTGGAGGGGGGGTTTCGGAGAGAGGTCGCGCTCGGTAGTAGCTTGGCTGCACTGCTAAACAATGCAATGACAGAAGTCATGTTGCTTTGGATATTAATAATAGGACTACATTCCCTGATAAACATAGCTTCTAGAAGCTTAAGTTTATGTACATCCCTATTGCTTGCTATAGTCTTAGTGTTTGAAACTAGGTATTCACGGGTGGCTGTTAGGTTATGGTATTTCATTAAATGATGTTTTATAGCCCCATTTTGCAAATGCATAGTTATTCTCCTACTGAGACTACATCTAGTAAAACCAATATATGCTGTTTTTCGGGCTACACAGTTCCCGGTTGTACAAGTAAATTCATATACACAATTAGTTTTAGACATGGTCTCAGTATTACTATTTAAGTTATTAGTTATTACCAATGAGCTTGTTTTAGGGTTGGAATAGTAAACAACCACGCGGATTTCCTTATTTTTAGAAACCGGGTGGCAGTTTTTAGTGATGATATCTTTAATTATTTTCTCATCTTTTTTGTAACCCTTGTTGAAGATGTTATAGTAGTATATATCAATGAATTGGGGCTTAGGGGATGTTTGTGGGGAAAGGTGGTCACACATCATTTTATTACAAATTGCATCAAAATCACTATTAGGGAAACCATTATTAACTAAAATCTGGCGGATGTGCTGCAATTCTGTATGCAGAGCCTGCCAGGAAGAACAAACTTTGATAGCCCTACGGACATACGCTCTAATCACACTGGTTTTATAACTTGTCGGGCACTCACTTTTATAGTTCAAACATTTCTCAGAGTTCGTAGGTTTCCTGTACACCTTCGTTGTAAATTCCCCGGAAGAAGAGTCCACTAAAATATCAAGGAAAGGGAGTTTACCATCCTTATTCATTTCCGTCGTGAAGCTAAGACCAGATTCCTCCTGGAGGCGCAGTCTCAACCCCTGGAGAAGGGCTTCTGACTGTGCGCACACAAAGATGTCGTCGATGTACCTGTAGTATAATGAAGGTTTGGTATCGTCATCTTTAAAGACTGCTTCCTCTACTGCCGACATGAACGCTTGGGCAAAGAGTACTCCCAGGGGGAAACCCATCGCTATCCCGTCGTGCTGGACGTACAACTTTCCCTCCGGACATTTAAAGGGGGCCTCAGTAGTGCAGATTTTCAGCATATCTTCCATTATGTGCTTCGGGATGGTTGGAGGGGGGAAATCTGCGTGTTCATAAACATATTCCAAAATTATGTTAATAGTCCTAAGCACAGGTACGTTTGAAAATAAACTAGCAGCATCCAACGATGCTATAATGCCGTTAGGCTTACTATCTTTGAAGATGTCTATGAATTCATCCCTAGACTTTAAAGAATAAGTATTAGGGATATAAGGAGAAATTATTTCATGAAGGGTTTTAGCTACGCTATAAGAGGGGGTAGGAATTTGGAAAATATTGGGTCTGAGGGGGTTTCCTTCCTTATGGGTCTTAACATTACCATAAAAATAACCAGGAGAAAAATCACCGACTAGGGGTGCAAATTTGTTACCTCCTATCACGGCGTTAACAGTGGAAATAAGTTCATTAAGTCTAGATTTAATCTGAACAACAGGGTTACGAGAAATACGTTTAAACTTGGAATCATCTAGGAGGATGTCACGACATTTCTGAAAGTAAGTTTCCCTGTTGAGGATCACATAGCAGGAAGCTTTGTCTGCTCTTCTGATGACAATCCTCTCGTTGTTGCGCAGTTGTTCTGCGGCTTCCTTCAGGCGTGGGGGAAGTTGGCTCTGGTGGTGGTGGCGGCGTTTCGTACTTTCTGCCTGTAGTTGTTCCTGTAGATCTGGGTTAACTGAAATAACACCTGTTTTTTGTAACTTACAAATGTTATCGAAGAGAGTGGCTATTTCTACCTTCTTGTTAACCTGCTTAAATTTAGGCATAAGGGAACAATTAATTCCGAGGTTTAAGAATTCACATTGGGCTTCTGACAGGGGTTCATCGGAAAGATTGATGAAGCTATCTGTTGGTTTAGGTAGGGCTAAGTGACCTCCATAAAGTTTGAATAACTTTTTAGAGACGCGTGTTCTGCCTACCTGGTAGTGATTGGCTACCTTCAAGTTCAGAGCCTCTAAAGTCTTCTGTTTCAAATCCTGGTTAAAGTTGGAAGCGGCGTATTCCTGCTCTGAAGCCTGGAGTTCCTCTTTCAGGGAAGAAAGGAGAATGAGCTTACTATCCGTTTCTTCATTAACCATGGTCCTACAGAAATCCTGTAGGGATTCCGTATGCTGCACTGCTCAGTCGTGGAGACGTACATTTGAATATCTGGGGAGCAGATTCTCTTGTATGCATGCATTGTTAAGATCGACAGCATTAGTGAGGTTGATCTTCTTGTGGGTATTCTCCAGTTTTCTAACCAATATTCTGCCATTTGGAGGGTGGGCATAGACCAAGTTGCCAAAATGATTCATTTATTTCAAAGTTTCGTCTAACAAAGAGACATCTTCAGGAAATTCTGTAACATAGATAATATTGACGTACAGAAAAAAGAAAACAACATGTAAATCTAAACAATTATACAAATATAGAAATAAATATCAAAAAATGCGCAAAATCACACATTCTAACACTATACATGGGCTGATGGGGACCGTTTTCTTACAAAAGTTAAAAGATCCAATGAAATGACGAAGAAAGCCTTCGTTCGGTGACATATATATACGCACGTAGCCGGCTTGGGTGGTGGTGGAGGGCGGATTAGAGGGCGGGGGTGGTATCTCTTTAATACGTGAAGAAGAGGGTTGGGGGGGTTGGGGGGTTGCGGGGAGGATGGAAGGAGTGGGAGGGAGGAGGTGGAGGGGTTTTGAGCAGTAGTCTATATATATATATATATATATATATATATATATATATATATATATATATATATGCACATATGTATATATATATAAATATATATATATATACATTATATATATAAATATGTATATATGTATGTATACATATATATATATACATACATATATATATACACACATATATATATATATATATATATATATATATATATATATATATATATATATATATATATATATATATATATATATATCACGTTGTAGTGGTTACTACAATTGTCCTTGTTGGAGGAAGCTAGGATATTTAAAGTCAATCCCATGACTGATCTGTTTATTGGAAATGACGATGATGGTATTTACAATATTTGTGGCGAAATTCTGGATTCTTTGTCTTCAGTATACAATTATTCAAAATATATTTACAATACATAAATATGCTTCTTACAGGATGTAGAGAGATATGTTTTGTTTTATTTACAAATAAATTACGTTGGTATATATGAACATTGTTATTATATTAATTGAAATTAGTCGAATGTATGTTTAGTCGGACGCATGTTCTAAGGGGTGACTATTGTTTATCCCGTACTCGGCGATCACGAGTCCTGAAGGGGTAATTTCACGTGTTGGCTACAGAACACTACAGAACTCTCCCCCTAGTGACGAGGCAGGAGGAACGATATCTGTTTTTTCTTTGTAGTGTGTTTGTGGTTTGTAGCCCGTGTGTCCGGAGGTGTCGGAAGAGCAACAGGATCTTGTTCGTTGTCCGAGAGGAGGTATGCAGGCTTGGCGCGGTCTACGGAGATGACGTCTGTGGTTCCACGGCGATCGATGGTCAAGTTCTTCCTTGTCCTCTTGACGACTCTATATGGGCCATCGTATGGTTGTTGAAGAGGCTTCTTTACTCCCTCTACGCGAACGAAAACATGTGAGCAGTCTTCGAGGTCCTGGCTCACAAACGCTCTTGTAGGTGAGGTACGCGGTGGCACTGGCTGGAGTTTCTGCATTGTATCTGTAAGACTAGTAGCATAATCTTGAACGCTGCAGGGCTGCGTTATAGGGGCAGATGCAAGAAACTCACCGGGCAGACGGAGTGGAGTGCCATAAAGAAGTTCTGCAGAGGAGTGGCCAAGGTCTTCCTTGAGGGACGTGCGTATACCGAGGAGGACCATTGGAAGCACCGTAGACCAGTTGGTGCGGTCGCGTGCTGTTGCTGCAAGTGAAGCCTTGATTTGCCGGTGGAAGCGTTCGACGAGTCCGTTGGATTGGGGATGGTAGCTTGCTGTTCTGAAACGCCGGATACCTAGCAAAGACATAACCTTGTTCCATAGATTGGATTCAAATTGGCTACCACGGTCGGATGTGAGGCTGAGTGGTGTACCGAATCTTGAAATCCAGGTGGTTATAAAAGCTTTGGCTACTGTTTCTGTGCTTATGTCAGTAAGCGGGATTGCTTCGGGCCAGCGTGGTAAAAACGGTCTACACAAGTAAGAATATACCTGAAGCTGTCGGAGAAGGGAAGCGGTCCGACGATGTCGATGTGGACGTGCTCGAGTCGAGTGGAGACTGGGCGAAAGGTACCTGGAGGGGAGATGGTGTGGCGTGTGACCTTGGAAGCTTGGCATTTGACGCAGGTGCGGGTCCAGTGTCGAACGTCTTTGGCGATTCCACTCCAGATGAAAGCGTGATGACATCATGTGCTGCGAAGCTCGAATACCTGGGTGGGAGAGGTCATGTAAATGGCGGAACAAGGGATACCTGTGGTTCTCGGGCAAGTAGGGACGGATGGTGTCCGTGGATACATCGGCGTAGAGCTGAGTGTTGGTTCCAGGGAGCTGTACCTTCTTCATCTGCAACGCGGGGTTTTCCATCAATCGCTGCAGCTCGGTATCACCAGCTTGGTCTGCAGCGATGGCGGCGTAGTCGATGAGAGAGGTAGAGACTGCAGATATGTTGCGCGAGAGTGCATCGGCAGGACAGTTATCTTCACCTCGAACAAAACGAATATCTGTGGTGAATTGGGAGATAAAATCTATGTGTCGGAGTTGTCTAGGGGAGTATGTTGTCTTGTTATGAATGAATGTTGTTGTGATTGGTTTGTGGTCGGTGTATATGTGGAATTGTCGTCCTTCGACGAAATACCTGAACCTGTTGACAGCCTTGTAGATGGCTAGGAGTTCCTTGTCGAAGGCGCTGTATTTCTTCTCGGCATTGTTGAGCTTCTTTGAGAAGAAGGCGATGGGTTTCCAGGCATCGTTGATGTATTGCTGCAGAACTGCGCCGACACCTGTGTCTGAAGCATCTGTCGAGATGGAAGTGATGGCATCAGGAATAGGGAAACTAAGGGCGGTAGCATTCCCGAGTGCTTCTTTGGCTGCCATGAAAGCTGCATCAGTTTCGACGTCCCAGTTGAGTACGATGGAACGTCCCTTCTTGCATGGCTTGATCATGGAGTAGAGCGGTTGGAGCAGTTGAGCGCAGCCTGGAATGAAACGATTATAGAAATTTAACATACCAAGGAATTGCTTGAGTTGGCGCTGTGTTGTAGGTTTCGGGAAACTCTGGATGGCGTCGCAGCGGGATGAGACAGGGGTGACGCCTGAAGGTGTGACGGTGTGTCCTAGAAAGTTGATGGATGACACACCGAAGTCAGATTTCTCGAGATTGATGTGGATGCCGTAGTCTTGTAGGCGGGTAAAGACTTGCTTCAGATGGTCTTGGTGCGTGGCTTCGGCAGGGCTGGCGATGAGCACATCGTCGATGTAGGTGAAGCAAAAAGGCAGGCCTCGTAGGACTTCGTCCATGAATCTCTGGAAAGTTTGGGCAGAGTTCTTGAGGCCGAAGGGCATTCGAACGTATTCGAACAAGCCAAAAGGTGTTGTGACAGCTGTTTTGGGGATGTCAGGCGGGTTGACCGGAATATGATGGAAGGCTTTTACAAGATCGATCCGGGAGTATACGCGAGTTCCTGCAAGGTGTGAGGAAAACTCCTGTATGTTGGGAACTGGGTACCTATCCATCACAGTTCGTGAATTGAGGGCGCGGTAGTCACCGCATGGCCTGATGTCGCCGTTGCTTTTGGGGACGATGTGGAGAGCTGACGACCAGTTGCTTGAGCTTGGACGAATGATACCTTGACGCATGAGGGCTTCCAGTTCTGCCTTGGCTAGCTTGAGGCGTTCCGGAGCCAGACGACGGGCTTTGGCGTAGACTGGAGGTCCCGTAGTCTCTATGTGGTGCACTACGTGGTGTTTCACAGTCGTGGTCGTGGAGTAAGGTTTGTGTCAAGGCAGGAAAGTTCCTGAGGAGAGAAGCAAACTTGTTATCAGCACTGATGGTTGAAAGTTGGCTACTTACTCCGGTTGTTGGCCTGGCGTTGGATGACATCGATGTAAGGGGGGTCGTGGAGCTTGCGATTTTTAATATCGATCAGGAGATCGAAGTGGGTCAAAAAATCGGCGCCAAGGATGGGTTGGGAAACTGATGCAACGTAGAAGGTCCACTCAAAGGATCGGCGAAGGTTGAGTTCTAGCTGAAGTGTCTTCCTCTTGAAAACGGGTATCTTGGTGCCGTTGGCTGCGTAGAGGGAAGACATCGGCGGCAGTGATTGCTGGGATGCTGTGGCAGGCAGGACACTGACTTCAGCTCCGGTGTCGATGAGGTATGTGGTGTTGGAGAGTGGATCAAATACGAAGAAGAGTTTCGATGTATGTTGGCGAACGCTGTGCGCCGTTAGCGTTCGCCCATCGTGTTTAACGGTGACGGTGAGAAGGTGCACGGCTGTGTACATTTCCTCGCATCTTGTCCAAAGCGACGATGGTTGTAGCAGACGCCTGATGTGTGCTTGGGTCTCCCTCTGGACGTAGACCTGGAGCGGTTGCGGTAGTATCTTGGTGACGGGGGTCGTTGTTGAAGGTTGGCAACCTGCTCTTGGAGGGCGCTAACCTGGAGGGTGAGGTTGGAGATTAGCTCGGTTAACGTCATGCTTACGTGATTAGTATGCAGCGATGTTCGTGGGCAGCTGGGTTGGTCAGAGCAGTCCGAGTTGGCGGGGATGGGCAGGCTGGGTCAACGGGCTGGGCTCGGCAGGGCGGCGGGCGGGGCTGGGCACGGCAGGGCGGCGGGCGGGGCTGGGCACGGCAGGGCGGCGGGCGGGGCTGGGCACGGCAGGGCGGCGGGCGGGGCTGGGCACGGCAGGGCGGCGGGCGGGGCTGGGCACGGCAGGGCGGCGGGCGGGGCTGGGCACGGCAGGGCGGCGGGCGGGGCTGGGCACGGCAGGGCGGCGGGCGGGGCGGGCGGGGCTGGGCACGGCAGGGCGGCGGGCGGGGCTGGGCACGGCAGGGCGGCGGGCGGGGCTGGGCACGGCAGGGCGGCGGGCGGGGCTGGGCACGGTAGGGCGGCGGGCGGCGGAAGTCCGGGGCAGGTGATCGGTCACTCCAGGGTTACCAAATGTAGTGGTTACTACAATTGTCCTTGTTGGAGGAAGCTAGGATATTTAAAGTCAATCCCATGACTGATCTGTTTATTGGAAATGACGATGATGGTATTTACAATATTTGTGGCGAAATTCTGGATTCTTTGTCTTCAGTATACAATTATTCAAAATATATTTACAATACATAAATATGCTTCTTACAGGATGTAGAGAGATATGTTTTGTTTTATTTACAAAATAAATTACGTTGGTATAATGAACATTGTTATTATATTAATTGAAATTAGTCGAATGTATGTTTAGTCGGACGCATGTTCTAAGGGGTGACTATTGTTTATCCCGTACTCGGCGATCACGAGTCCTGAAGGGGTAATTTCACGTGTTGGCTACAGAACACTACAACGTTAAAACCACTGTTGGAATAGAAAAGACTGGAGACGGGGAATCTATATATTTCGATTGTAGATTGCAATCCTCTTCAGTAGATACAGTGTGATTACATTTTTCACCTGTAATATATATATATATATATATATATATATATATATATATATATACACGCATACACACACATGGAATATTTATCTGCCACAACCCATCGTAACTTCGAAAAAATCGTAAGTGATCCTAAGCTGAGGAATTGTTATATTTGAAGTCACAACTAAGTCACAACCTTTACATGGAATCGAATAAACCCCTTGGCTCTGTTCTTCTTTTAACCTTTGATGGACATTTACCACCTTTTTCTTAATGGTGTTAGGGTAATAATTAATCAAATTTAATTTGTCTTTGGGAAGAAACTTGGTCGAGGGAATGAATGATTCAGAAAAGGGAACGATTAAAGAGCTCTTACCCAATGAAAAATTAGAGGAAGTGGGGGTGGTGTTGAAAAAATTGGATCTCGCTCGGCTGAGGGCTTTGACCAAGAACCAATCCGGGTAAGCTAAATTACTAAGTTGAGATTTTATAATGTTAAATTCTCCTTCAAGAAACTGGGGGCTGCAAATTCTAAGAGCTCGAAGGAATAATCCTGAAGCGACGAAGTGACTTAGTTTACATCGGACAGACTGGAAGGGATTTGAATACCAGGATGATTGAACATAAACGTTCCATTAAATATGCACAAGATAGCTCAGCTGTGTTCCAACATGTTAAGCAATTTAAACATTGTTTAGATTGGGAGAGAGCTGAGCTTATTTATAAATCCAGATGTGAGTTCAGGAGAAAAATGGTAGAATCTACGATCATTGAATTTCAGCCCAACATGAACATTTCAAAGGGGGAATGGGTCCCCGGACATAATGTCCGGACTCTTCATCTCCAACCTAGTGAAAGCTCATTTGCCTCCTGACCTCACATACGGAGTGAGAAGAGGGTAGAGATATCTTCCCATGTTCCCCTTTCTTTTGTTAAGGGTGCTACTTAAACAGCACGCCCTCTCTTATTTGTATCTACTGAAGAGGATTGCAGTTTGCAATCGAAATATATAGATTCCCCGTTTCCAGTCTTTTCTACTCCAACAGTGGTTTCTACGTTATATATATATATGCATACGCATATACATATACACATATGTATATATGTGTGTGTGCGAGTATACTGAAAAAAAAAATATATATATATACGTGTGTCTGTGTGTGTCTATGTGTGTGTGTGTGTGTGTCTATGTGTGTGTGTGGGGGTGGGGTGTGGGGTGGGTGGGGGGGTGAGTGAACATGTTTGCGTATGCGTGAGTATAAGTGTGTCTACGTGTGTTTGTGTATATGAGTGTGTTTGCCTATGCCTGTATGTGTGTGTGTGTGTGTGTGTGTGTGTGTGTGTGTGTGTGTGTGTGTGTGTGTGTGTGTGTGTGTGTGTGTGTGTGTGTGTCAGTTATGAACTACCGAGTTTAATGCTTCCACTTTTCAAGAAATATCACCTTTTGTGTACGACTCGCCCGTCCGACTGACAATCAGCATGGGCAGCAAAAGGAGATGCGACAAGCGGAGTCACACCAGCTGAGCCTCGATACCATGCAAGACCAGAATTGGGTCACAGGAATTATGATCGACGGTGCCCTCAGCTGGAGAACAGCCATCAAGAGGCTTAAAGACCAGGAATGGCGGAGACACAAGCCCAACGAGATCTCCTGCCAACAACAAGAGCCCGAGAGGACATTCGAGAGGCCGGGGGTTCCGCTTTGGAGAAGACTTACCCCCCGGCCAACTCCAGCAGGAACCATAAGTCCGAGCCAAAGGACTCTGATAGCCGTAGAGGAGCTTCTAGAGAGGCTCCAAGAAGACACGCAGCGAAGCGTGGACGAGCCCTCGAGGACGGATCAAATCCGCCTCCTTGCCCCATGCAAGTTCTGCAGGAGAGGAAAGAACTCTTGCTGCATACACGGCACCGAAGAAGACGACGAGGACGACGTCTCTTCTTCGGTGACCGAAGAAACAGATCCGTCCTCCCGCCTTCAGGAAGACACGGTGTCCAGGAGGCTGTCCTCGAGGGCGACTGAGGACTCTGGAGGGCGCCGCGAGTCCTGGAGGCCGATCCCAGTCGTCCCTCAGTGGAGGACACCTCCAGCCTGGTACCGCACCAGGAGTGATGTCGACACCTGGAGGCGCTGAGCAAAGCCCATCAAATCCCCAATGGACTAATCAAGAAAAAAATAAAAAGTAAAAAGAAAATAGAAAAGAAAAAGTAGATCGAAAATAAAATAAAATATATTGAAAAGAAAAAGCCCATTGAAAAACTAGAAAAAAGAAAAAATAGGAAAAAATAGAGAAGCCCTTAAAAGCCTTTAGAAGCCAATTGAAAAAAAAGAAAATCAGAAAAACAATAGAAACAGACAATTTTAGCCCAAAGTAGTGCTTTTCTTTTAAGCCCAAAATGGACCAGTTCCAAAGTCCAAATGCATTTAAGTTTTTTAGCCCAAAAAAGGATCCAAATCGTCCTTGGAACCACGAGGTTCCCCTCAGCTGAATAAAATTTCTTGACGACGACAATTCTAGAGGATTAACTCACTCACCATCCCACTCCCATGCCGTGGGAAGTGAGAAACCCCTGTTTGGGTGAGGCCTTGTGAGTTGCGGTAAGCCGCTGTTTATTCATTTTTTATTTATTTTTTCTTAATAGGGCTGTTTTTTTTTGAGCGACTAGCACTAGAGTCGCTAAATGAAAATCACCTCTGAAGCTCCCCAAGAACCACTACAAGCTCCCTATCACCGCCACAAACCTCCCCAACACTACAAGAGTTGTTACGGTACTCTTGGTTAGGCACGTACACCTGTGTAGGGTGCACGCACGCACGCACACACACACACACACACACACACACACACACACACACACACACACACACACACACACACACACACACACACACACACACACACACACACACACACACACACACACACGCACGCACACACACACACACACACACACACACACACACACACACACACACACACACACACACACACACACACACACACACACACACACACACGACTCGGTGGCGCAGTTGGTAGAGGCTCAGACTCTCAGCACGGTGGTACCGGGGGTACTGGGTTCGAATCCTGCCCAGGGCTGAAATTAATTCAGTATCGCTGCGCCTCGAGTCGTTACTCCAACTCTCGTGGGCGGGGAGTTGGGGGTGTGTGTGAGTGTAAGGTCATAGCATTACCCATAGATCGGTCGTACGAGCTCAGAGCTCTCTTCCGGGAGGGAAATAGCTGTCGATCACGAGTCCAACACGTGATCCAAAGACCAAGGTGAAAGACCAAGGTGAATACACACACACACACACACACACACACACACACACACACACACACACACACACACACACACACACACACACACACACACACACACACACACACACACACACACACACACACACACACACACACACACACACACACACACACACACACACACACACACACACACACACACACACACACACACACACACACACACATACACACACACACACAAGTCGTGGCGCAGTTGGTAGAGTTCCTAGATTCCACTTCGGCGGTGGTCCGGGTTCAAATCCCGCCCAGGGCTGAAATAATTTCAGTCTCACTGCACTGCGAGTCGTTACTCCAACTCTCCTGGGAGGGTGTTGTGTGTGTGTGTGTGCGTGTAAGGTTACAGCATTACCCATAGATCGGTCATATATGAGCTCTTAGCTCTCTTCCGTGAGGGAAATAGCTGTCGCTCACGAGTCCAACACGTGATCCAGGAACATGGTGAATTACACACACGCACACTGCGATTCGTTACTCCAACTCTCGTTGGCGGGGAGTTGGGTGTGTGTGCGCGTGTAAGGTTACAGCATTAACCATAGATCGGTCACATATGAACTCTGAGCTCTCCTCCGTGAGGGAAATAGCTGTCGATCACGAGTCCAATGCGTGGTCCAAGACCATGGTGAATCACACACACACACACACACACACACACACACACACACACACACACACACACACACACACACACACACACACACACACACACACACACACACACACACACACACACACACACACACACGCACGCACACCTCACGCACGCACAGTACTTCTGCTTGCGAGCGGATGGGCGCTCGCGCTGCATTTGACCTGAGGTCAAGACTCGACGTAGTGAGCTATTCCTTCACCACAGTTACCGTAAAACTCATGATGGTGAC
Organism: Oratosquilla oratoria; assembly: GCF_046742065.1. Classification (NCBI taxonomy): domain Eukaryota; kingdom Metazoa; phylum Arthropoda; class Malacostraca; order Stomatopoda; family Squillidae; genus Oratosquilla; species Oratosquilla oratoria. Next base: position 229,502 of record NW_027467760.1, on the reverse strand, counting down.
CTGGACTACCGGTCACTTCCCTATGTTCCATGAGCCACTGTGATATATTGGTATTTAAGTAGATAATGCCATTTGTTCTTTTGTTTACATTATGTAGTATTCAGGAGCCTGTATTAGGATTAGATTCGGTACTGCGAAGGCTCTTTTACAGATATGTAAATGACAAAACAAAGGACAAACATGATATAGTAAAACTACGCGAAGGAGACAAGGAATTCACTGATGATACAGAAATGGCGAATGTTATGATCAGACATTTCAAGTCTGTATTTACAATTGAGAACTCTCAACCCTGGGAGAATGATCAGTTAGAAAGTTCACCCAAAATGAAGAAAATAACAATAACACAGAGGGAAATAAGAGATCAAATAGATGTCAGAAAATCGCACGGTCCTGATGAAATCGCAAATTGGATATTAAAAGAATGCATGGACGAACTGACTGATAAGATACACAAGATAATAGAGTTCTCATTAAAAGAGGGCAAAGTACCACAAGATTGGAAAAATGCAAACATAGTGCCAATACACAAAGGAGGAAACAGGGAAAGTCCTACAAACTTTAGACCAGTATCCCTTACAAGTATAATAGCCAAAATATGCGAAAAGATCATTAGAAGCAGATGGATCAAACGTTTGTAGGAAAACAATATATTAAATACGAAACAATTTGGATTTAGAAGTGGAAGATCGTGTACCACAATTCTAATATGCTTTTACTCAAGAGTGATTGATATAATTCAAGAAAGAGATGGTTGGGCAGACTGCACCTTCCTGGATTTGCAAAAGGCTTTTGATAAGGTACCACATAAAAAGTTAATAGACAAAATTGAAAAAATAGGAGGAAATCAAGGTAGTTTGTTGGAATGGATAAAGGACTTTTTAAATGGAAGAAAATGAGAGTGGTTCTTAGAGAGAAAAACTCGAAATGGGAAGAAGTAAAAAGTGGCGTCCCTCAAGGCTCTGTTCTGGCTCCCTTAATGTTTGCCATATACATAAATGATATGGACGAAGGAGTGAAATGTTACATGATCTTCTTTGCCGACGATGCTAAATTGCTCAGTAGAATGACAACAGAGAAAGATAACAAATTGTTACAAGAGGATTTACATAGAGTATGGGAGTGGAGTCAGAAACACGAAATGAATTTTAACATCAAGAAATGTAGTATGATGGAGTTCGGTAAAGGCAAAAATAGAGTCTCAGGAAACTATATGATTGGAGGTAAAGAAGTCAAAAAAGTGAAATCAGCGAGAGACCTGGGAGTAATCGTCTCAAGTGACTTGACTACTGACAAACATGTAAACAAGATATTTGGAGAGACTTACAATTTGTTAAGATCTATGAAAGTGGCCTTCGACTACATGGATGAAGAGATGGTTAAGAAACTAATTGTTGCATAAATAAGACCGAAACTGGAATATGCTGCATAGTTGTGGGCACCTATCACAAAGAAAAACATAAAAAATTAGAAAGAATATAGAGAGCGGCGACCAAGATGGCACCTACACTATCAAATTTAACATATGAACAAAGATTGGAGAAATTACAACTGATAACACTAGAACAGAGAAGAGAGAGAGGCAATTTGTTGACCATCTTTAGAACTATGAAAGGAATGGAAGTTCTTGATAGGGATGACCTATTAAAATGGGACCAAAGAGAAACAAGAGGACACGCAAAGAAACTAAAGAGAGACAGCTATAGAAGAGACCTGAAAAAGAACAGCTTCCCACACAGAGTGATTGACGTCTGGAACAAATTGAACAGTGAAACAGTTAATGCCAGAAGTATACATGAATTCAAAAGCAAACTAGATGTAGAAATATACAAAAACGGGCCATAACGAGCATAGCTCCAGGCTCGTAAAATACAACTAGGTAAATACAACTAGGTAAATACACACACAAAGAATACACGTACACGTAAATACACGTACAAAGAAAAGAAAAGAGAAGTAAAGCAAAAGGTAAAGGAGGCAAAGAGGAGAGCAGATATGAAATGGGGTAGGAGTATGACAGAAACTTTTGAAAGTAATAAAAAGATGTTTTGGAAAGAAATTAAGAGAGGAAGAGGAGGCGAATCAAGTAGGGAAGAAAAGGTAAAAGGTACAGATGGAGAGATGATAATGGAAGAGATGGCAGTGAGGGGAAGATGGGCAGAATATTTTAGGGAGTTGCTGAATGTGAAGGAGGATAGGGAAGGAAAGATAGCTGCAGTGGGAAATGCGAAGAAAATGAGAGTGATGAGTGAGGAGAATGGAGGAGAAATAAGGAAGGATGAGGTGAAGGCAGTTGTAAAGATGATGAAAGCAGGTAAGGCACCTGGTCTGGATGGATGCCATGTAGAATGTCTGAAAAAGGGAGGTTCAGTGATGGTGGACTGGTTGGTGAGGTTATTTAATGTTTGCTGGAGAGAGGGTAGAGTACTGGAGAAGTGCCTGTATAGTTCCTCTTTACAAGGGAAAAGGGGACAAGTGTGAATGTAGTAGTTTCAGAGGGATTAGCCTGTTGAGTGTAGTAGGGAAGGCTTATGGGAGGATCTTAATTGAGAGGATTAGGAGAGGAACAGAAGGAGTAATTGGTGAGGAACAGTGTGACTTTAGGACGGGTAGAGGTTGTGTAGATCAGATCTTTGTGGTAAGACAGATATGTGAGAAAGCTATAGGAAAGGGGAAGGATGGTTTTTGGGCTTTTATGGATCTGGAAAAGGCTTATGATAGGGTAGACAGAAAGGCACTGTGGGAGGTTATGCAGATTTATGGGATAGGAGGAAAGCTTTTGGGAGCTGTCAAGAGTTTTTATGAGAGTAGTAGAGCATGTGTTAGGATTAGAAATGAAGAGAGTGAGTGGTTTGAAGTAAAGGTGGGACTTCGTCAAGGATGCGTTATGTCGCCCTGGCTGTTCAACTTATACATGGATGGGGTGGTGTGAGAGGTGAATGCTAGGGTAGTGAGTCAGGGATTGGAGATGGTTAAAGAAAATGGAGAAAAGTGGGAGGTGAGCCAGCTGTTGTTTGCGGACGACACTGAGCTTGTGGCAGGGTCAGAGGAGGGATTGAGGAAGCTGGTGGCAGAGTTTGGGAGAGTATGTGATAGAAGAAAGCTGAAGATAAATGTGGGTAAAAGTAAGGTGATGAGATGTACAAGGGGTGAAAGTGGCAGTAGACTGGAAGTGAACATTAAGGGAGAGCGACTGGAGGAAGTGGATAGTTTTAGATACTTGGGTGCAAGTGTAGCAGGAAAAGGTGGAGTGAAGGTGGAGGTAGAATGTAAATTGAGAGAAGCGAGTAAATGCCTTGGTGGATTAAAGAGTGTAATGAGGAATAGACATTTGGGAATGGATGCGAAGAGGAGACTGTATGAAGGAGTGATTGTGCCAACAGCACTGTATGGGGCAGAAACGTGGAACATAAGAGAAGAAGAGAGAAGGAGTTTGAATGTGTTTGAGATGAGGTGTCTGAGAAGTATGGTGGGGGTTACTAGGCTGGACAGAGTGAGAAATGAGGAGGTGAGGAGGAGAACAGGGGTGAAAAAGGATTTGGGAGATAGGGTTGATGAAAGAATATTAGGATGGTTTGGACACATGGAAAGAATGAGTGAAGAAAGACTAGTAAAAGAGGTATGGAAGGAAGATGTGGAGGGAGTGAAGATGAGGGGACGTCCTAGGATGAGGTGGATGGATGGGGTGAAGGGGGCTTTGGGGAAGAGGGGAATGTCTGTTGAGGAAGGAAGGGAGAGGACGGAAGACAGAGGTGAGTGGAGAATGGTTGTATATGGATGAAGTTGTGACTGCATGAAGAGGAATGGGCGGGGGGTGGGGGGTGGGGTAGTATGTGTGAGTAAATTTTGACGCAGCCCGAAGGGATTTCTCCCCGTCCTCGCCTTACATGCAAAGGGGGACGGAGAGGGGGGGTCGCCGATTAAATGAAGCGGCCTTGCTGTGGATGTACTGTGTCTTGCGACACTGCTTCTGACCCAGGGCGGTGGGCAGGGTGCAGGGATGACCCGTCATCCAGGAGGTGCTCAGATGAGTGGGAGGGGTGTGGAGTGTATTTAGGGATGAAATGGGTGGGAGTGTTTTTATGCCTTTCCCTTTTTGGCTACCTCCCTTGGAAGGGGGAAAAAGCCTTGGTATATGTATGTATGTAAATACACACACACACACACACACACACACACACACACACACACACACACACACACACACACACACACACACACACACACACACACACACACACACACACACACACACACACACACACACACACACACACACACCTGGTCCGAATCCTGCCCAGGGCTGAAATTATTTTAGTATCGCTGCGCTTCGAGTCGTTACTCCAACTCTCATGGGCGGGGAGTTGGGAGTGTGTGTGCGTGTAAGGTCATAGCATTACCCATGGATTGGTCATACGAGCTCTGAGCTCTCTTCCGAAAGGGAAATAGCTGTCGATCACGTGATCCAAAGACCAAGGTGAATCACACACACACACACACAC
>NW_027467760.1:197500-220000 GCF_046742065.1 Oratosquilla oratoria | reverse complement strand
ATTATGTAGTATTGAGGAGCCTGTATTAGGATTAGATTCAGTACTGCGAAGGCTCTGTATTGTTTTGATCATATCATCAATTGGTTGCTGTGATTGGTTTGTTTTTTAGTGACGCCAAGGTAGGCTTCTACTCTAATTAAAGTCTGAGTTGATTACCCATCACCTTTATCATAGTCACCGTGTGAAGAGTAGAGGAATATTATAAGTTCTATCTTAACTTCTGGAAAAAATATGATTAAGTAAACACACATGCAAACACACGGTTTAAAAATTTACTAACAATACAAGTTGTTACTGACACCCTAGAGTAAGGAGATGGTTTTTGTGTGTGCGTGCGTGTGTGTTCGCGCGAGTACGTGTGTGTGTAAGGTAACAGGATTTCTGCTAGATCGGTCTTATGCATATATATATATATATATATATATATATATATATATATATATATATATATATATATATATATATACATATATATATATATATATACTAGCCAAAATTACCCGTGCGTTGCTGCGGGCAAATGATGATCATTTTAATTTTGATAGAATTTGTGGAGAAATGTTACACGTATCAATATAACTCAATGGAAAAGGTAATAAAAATAAAATGTTAAGAAAGTAAGAAAAAAATAAATTCAAGGAGGGAGACGCCCTTTGGAAATAAAATATACTTATCCAAGTAGCCTGAATTATTGTGAATATATATGGTTTTGGGGGGAGTTCGTAAACAAACAAACAAACAGACAGAGGTTACTACACTATTATAGTAGATACAAATGAAAGATAGTTATCCAAGTACCCTGGGTTATAAGGCTTCAGAATATATATAGTTATAGGGTCTATCTGCATAAACCTAGGAGGAGTTCGTGAATAATCCCTAACCTAAGCATACCCCACCTAACTTTAACCCTTATCCCAAACCAAAAATATTCTTAAAATGAAATATAGTTATCCAAGTACCTGGAGTAATGGGATATTAGAATATATATGGTTATGGGGGTCTATCTCCAAAACTCTAGGAGTTTGTGACCAAACAAAGAAACAAACAGACAGACAAATGAAAGATTATCCAAATACCTTGGGTTATAAGGTTTCAGAATATAGAGTTACAGGGGTCTATCTGCAAAAACCTAGGAGGAGTTCGTGAATAATCCCTAACCTAACCATACCCTACCTAACTTTAACCCTTAACCCTAACCATTTTTTAATGAAATATAGCTATCCATGTACCTGGAGTGATAGTGTATCAGAATGTATATGGTTATGGGGTCTATCTCCAAAACCCTAGGAGGAGATCGTGAACAAACAAACAAACAGGCAGACAGACAAATGAAAAATAGTTATCCAAGTACCTTGGTTTATAAAGTTTCAGAATATATGTGGTTATAGGGGTCTATCTGCAAAAGCCTAGGAGGAGTTTGTGAATAATCCCTAACCTAAGTATACCCCACCTAACTTTAACCCTTAACCCTAACCAAAATATTTTTTTTTAAATGAAATATAGTTATCCAAGTACCTGGAGTGATAGGGTATCAGAATATATATGGTTATGGGGGTCTATCTTCGAAATCCTAGGAGTTCGTGAACAAACAAATAAACAGACAGACAAACAGACAGACAGAGGCTTCTACTTATAGTATACTAGCCAAATTACCCGCGCGTTGCTGCGGGCAAATGCTGATTATCTTAATTGTGATAGAGTTTGCGGAGAAAAGTTACACGTATCAATATAACTCAATGGAAAATGTAACGCACGAAAAATGTGAAAACAGTATTTTTTTAATATATCAATTCAAAATTACCTTATATTTTTTTTCTTTTATCTTGTTGTGGGCAAATGCTGATTGTTTTAATTTTGATAGAATTTGTGAAGAAAAGTTACACGTATCAATATAACTCAATGGAAAATGTAACGCATAGAAAATGTGAAAACCGTATCTTTTTAATGTATCAATTCAAAATTACACTTTTTTTTTGTTTGTAAATAAATTTTGCAAAAATAACAAATCAAAAGTCGATCATTTTCTTTTTTGTTTATGACAGTATTTGTAAAATAGCAACTCAAAGTTTAGTTGTTTCTTTTTTAACCTAATGAGGGCATATAGTTAAACGTTCATTCTTTCCCCTGATGAAGAAATTCAGGGTAAACAACATTTCTTGTCTTTATTTGATTGGCTAAAATGTAGAGATTTTTTGAAGTTCCAATCTTTGAAACAGCCACATAAAACATGCCATGAGTGAAACATGGATATGTCAGATCTATTCCAGTAGCTTTGAAAGTTTAGCCTTGACTCTTATTGATGCTCATGGCAAAGTATGGCCTCACTGGGAACTGCAGCCTCCGAAATGCAAAAGGCAACCCGCTGTCACTTGGTATAAGTAGAATCCTCAGAATGAGAATAGTTTGACCTTTGCAAGGCCCAAATATAATTGCTGCTTTAATCAAGTTCTCATGCAGTCTAGCCAATTACCCGCGCGTAGCTGCGAGTTCGTGAATAATCCCTAACCTAACCATACCATAACTAACTTTAACCCTTAACCCTAACTGAAATAGTTTTTAAAATGAAATATAGCTTTAAACACTCTCCCTCTCAGATGTGCGCCCCTCTACCCGAGGGTTGGGAAACCCTACTTTGAAAATACATGCATACACAAGCACAAATATCATATGCACATTATTTTGCTTGCGTGTGTGAGTGTGTGTGTAGAATGAAAATAAATGCCTACAGCTAATAGGTGAAGAAATGTGTCTACTTTATTTATCTTCAGAATATATATGGTTATAGGGGTTTGTTTGGAAACAGCTAGGAAGAGTTTGTAAATAATAGATTTCCGCCGCTGTAAAATCAAGCTATAGACTGGTCTCTCTTACAAGTACGATAGCTAAGGCATGTGAAAGAATGATCAAAATTAGATGGGGAAGGCAAAAAAAAAAAAAAAAAAAAAAAAAAAAAAAAAAAAAAAAAAAAAAAAAAAAAAAAAAAAAAAAAAAAAAAAAAAAAAACGTACTAAATCCAAGGCAATTTGGATTAAGACAAGGACGATCATGCATCACAAACTTAATGTGTTTCTATTCAAGGCTAATAGATGTAATACAAGAAAGAGATGGATAGAAGTAGCAAGGAATGAAATAATGAATCACTTGAGTAATCTCGATGTCAGAAAATCACATGGAACAGATGAAATGGCAAATTGGATTTTGAGAGAATGCAGGAATGAACTAACAGACAAAATACATAGTCAAATAAGCAGTTCATTGAAAGAAGGAAAAGTTTCAGAAGATTGGAAAAGAGCAAATATAGTGCCAATTTATAAAGGGGGAAACAAGGAAGACCCTAGTAACTATAGACCGGTCTCTCTTACAAGTACGATAGCTAAGATTTGTGAAAGAAGGGTCAAAATTAGATGGGTAAGGCATTTGGAAAAAACGTACTAAATCCAAGGCAATTTGGATTAAGACAAGGACGGTCATGCATCACAAACTTAATGTGTTTCTATTCAAGGCTAATAGATGTAATACAATAAAGAGATGGATGGACTGATTGTGCATTTCTAGACCTGAAAAAAGCTTTTGATAAGGTGCCACATAAGAAATTGCTATAGAAATTAGAAACTGCAGGAGGAATATAGGACAAACTGCTGAAGTGGATAGAAGACTTCTTGCATGAAAGAAAAATGAGAGTGGTGATAAGAGACAAACATTCTAATTGGGATGAAGTGATTAGTGGAGTTCCACAAGGAACAGTTCTGGGCCCAATAATGTTTGCTTTATATATTAATAATATGGATAAAGGAATTGAAAGTTATATGAGCTTCTTTGCGGATGATGCAAAATTCTTGAAAAAGGTGAAAACTGAAGAAGATTGTGAGTCGCTACAGAGTGATCTCAATAAAGTGTAGAAGTGTAGTATAATGGAATTTGGAAGAAGCAAAAAAAGAATAGTGGGATCATATAAATTGGGAGAGGAAGATATTAAAAAAGTAGAAAATGAGAAGGATAGCTGCAGAGGAGCTTCTAGAAAGGCTCCAAGAAGACACGTAGCGAAGCGTGGACGAGCCCTCGAGAATGGATCAAGTCCGCCTCTTAGCCCCATGTAAGTTCTGCAGTAGAGGAAAGAACTTCTGCTGCATACACGGCACCGAAGAAGACGACGAGGACGACGTCTCTTCTTCGGTGACCGAAGAAACAGATCTGTCCTCCCGCCTTCAGGAAGACACGGGGTCCTGGAGGCTGTCCTCGAGGGCGACTGGGGACTCTGGAGGGCGCCGCGAGTCCTGGAGGCCGAGCCCAGTCGTCCCTAAGTGCAGGACACCTCTAGCCTGGTACCGCACCAGGAGTGATGTCGACACCTGGAGGCGCTGAGCAAAGCCCATCAAGTCCCCAATGGACTAAACAAGAAAAAATAAAAACAAAGATAAAATAAAAAATAAAAAGTAGATCAAAAATAAAATAAGAAGTATAGGAAAGAAAAAGACCATTGAAAAATTAGAAGAAAAAAAAAATAGGGAAGCCCTTAGAAGCCTTTAGGAGCCAATTGGAAAACAAGCAGAAAATAAGAACAGAGAATTTTAGCCCATAGTAGTGTTTTTCTTTTAAGCCCAAAATGGACCAGTTTTAAAGCCAAAATGCATTTAAGTTTTTTAGCCCAAAATAGGATCCAAATCGTCCTTGGAACCACGAGGTTCCCCTCAGCTGAATAAAATTGTTTGACGACAATTCCAGAGGATGAACTCACCATCTCTCTCCCACGCCGTGGGAAGTGAGAAACCCCTGTTTGGGTGAGGCCTTGTGAGTTGCGGTAAGCCGCTGTTTATTTATTTTTTATTCATTTTTTCTTAATAGGGGTGTCTTCCTTCGAGCGACTAGCACTAGAGTCGCTAAATAAAAATCACCTCTGAAGCTCCCCAAGAACCACTACAAGCTCCCTATCACAAACCTCCCCAACACTACAAGAGTTGTTACGGTACTCTTGGTTAGGCACGTACACCTGTGTAGGGTGCACGCGCGCACACACACACACACACACACACACACACACACACACACACACACACACACACACACACACACACACACACACACACACACACACACACACACACACACACACACACACACACACACACACACACACACACACACACACATAAGTCGTGGCGCAGTTGGTAGAGTTCCTGGCTGCCCCTTTGGCGGTCCGGGTTCAAATCCCGCCCAGGACTGAAATAATTTCAGTATCACTGCGCTGGGAGTCGTTACTCCAACTCTCGTGGGCGGGGAGTTGGGTGTGTGTGCGCGTGTAAAGTTACAGTATTAGCCATAGATCGGTCATATATGAGCTCTGAGCTCTCCTCCGTGAGGGAAATAGCTGTCGGTCACGAGTCCCACACGTGATTCAAGACCATGGTGAATCACACATATACACACATGAGCTCTGAGCTCTCATCTGGGAGGGTAATAACTGTCGATCACGAGTCCAATGCGTGGTCCAAGACCATGGTGAATCACACACACACACACACACACACACACACACACACACACACACACACACACACACACACACACACACACACACACACACACACACACACACACACACACACACACACACACACACACACACATACACACACACACACATACACACACACACTCGGTGGCATAGTTGGTAGAGCGCTGAACTGGGAAGCAGAAATGCTCCCAGCACCCAGTTCGAATCCTGCCCAGGGCCGAAATTATTTCGGTATCGCTGTGCCTCGGGTCGTTACTCTGACTCTCGTGGGCGGGGAGTTGGGGGTGTGTGTGTGTGTGCAAGGTCATAGCATTACCCATAGATCGGACCTACGAGCTCTGAGCTCTCTTCCAGGAGGGAAATAGCTGTCGATCACGAGTCCAACACGTGATCCAAAGACCAAGTGAATACACACACACGCACGCACGCACGCACACACTTACACACACACACACACACACACACACACACACACACACACACACACACACACACACACACACACACACACACACACACACACACACACACACACACACACCTGGTTCGAATCCTGCCCAGTGCTGAAATTATTTCAGTATCGCTGCGCTTCGAGTCGTTACTCCATCTCTCGTGGGCGGGGAGTTGGGTGTGTGTGTGCGTGTAAGGTCATAGCTCTCTTTCGGTAGGGAAATAGCTGTCGATCACGAGTCCAACATTTGCTCCAAAGACCAAGGTGAATCACACACACACACAATACTTCTGCTTTCGACCGGAGGCGCGCTCGTGCTGCATTTGACCTCAGGTCAAGACTCGACGTAGTGAGCTATTCCTTCACCGCAGTTACCGCAAAACTCATGGTGGTGACCTGGACTACCGGTCACTTCCCTATGCTCCATGAGCCATTGTGATATATTGTTATTCAAATACATAATGCCATTTGTTCTTTTGTTTACATTATGTAGTATTCAGGAGCCTGTATTAGGATTAGATTCGGTACTGCGAAGGCTCTGTATTGTTTTGATCATGTCATCGATTGTTTGTTGTGATTGCTTTGGTTTTTGGTGACGCCAAGGAAGGCTTCCACTCTAATTAAAGTTTGAGCTGGAGATGGTTTTTGTTAAGAAAGTAAGAAAAAATAAATTTAAGGAGGGAGACGCACTTTGGAAATAAAATATACTTATCCAAGTAGCCTGAGTTATGGTGAATATATATGGTTTTGGGGGGAGTTCGTGAACAAACAAAAAAACAGACAGAGGCTACTGCTTTATTATGGGAGATACAAATGAAAGATAGTTACTCAAGTACCTTGGGTTATAAGGTTTCAGAATATATATGGTTATTGGGGTCTATCTGCAAAAACCTAGGAGTTCGTGAATAATCCCTAACCAAACCATTCCCCACCTAACATTAACCCTTATCCCTAACCAAAATATTTTTAAAATGAAATATAGTTATCCAAGTATCTGGAGTGATAGGATATCTCCAAAACTCGAGGAGTTTGTGAGCAAACAAAGAAATAAACAGACAGACAAATAAAAGACAGTTATCCAAGTACCTTTGGTTATAAGGTTTCAGAATATACTGTATATGGTTATAGGGGTCTATCTACAAAAACCTAGCAGGAGTTCGTGAATAATTCATAACCTAACCATACCTTACCTAACTTTAACCCTTAACCCTATCCATTTTTTAAATGAAATATAGCTATCCAAGTACCTGGAGTGATAGGATATCAGAATATATATGGTTATGGGGTATACCTCCAAAACCCTAGGAGGAGATCGTGAACAAACAGACAGAGAGACAAATGAAAGATCCAAGTACCTTGGGTTATAAAGTCTCAGAATATATATGGTTATAGGGGTCTATCTGGAAAAACCTAGGAGTTCGTGAATAATCCCTAACCTAACCATACCCCACCTATCTTTAACCCTTAACCCTAACCAAAATATTTTTTTTTGAAATAAAATAGTTGTCCAAGTACCTGGATTGATAGGGTATCAGAATATATATAGTTATGGGGGTCTATCTCCAAAATCCTAGGAGTTCGTGAACAAACAAACAAACAGAGGTTTCTACTTTCTTATAGTATACTAGCCAAATTACCCGCGCGTTGCTGCAGGCAAATGCTGATTATTCTAATTCTGATAGAATTTGCGGAGAAAAGTTACACGTATCAAAATAACTCAATGGAAAATGAACGCACGAAAAATGTGAAAACAGTATTTTTTAATGTATCAATTGAAAATTACATCATGATTTTTTTCCTTTTTCTTGTTGCTGCGGGCAAATGCTGATTGTTATAATTTTGATGGAATTTGTGGAGAAAAGTTACACGTATCAATATAACTCAATGGAAAATGTAACGCATGAAAAATGTGAAAAACGTATTCTTTTAATGTATCAATTCAAAATTACATTATTTTTTGGCTTGTAAATAAATTTTGCAAAAATAACAAATCAAAAGTCGATCATTTTCTTTTTTGTTTATGACAGTGTTTGTAAAAGAGCAATTCAAATTTTAATTGTTCCTTTTTTAACCTAATAAGGGCATATAGTTAAATGTTCATTCTTTCCCCTAATGAAGAACTTCAGGGTAAGCAACATTTCTGGTTTTTCTTTGATTGGCTAAAATGTAGAGATTTTTTGAAGTTCCAATCTTTGAAACATCCACATAAAACATGCCATGAGTGAAACATGGATATGTCAGATCTATTCCAATAGCTTTGAAAGTTTAGCCTTAACTCTTACTGATGCTCGTGGCAAAGCATGGCCTCACTGGGAACTGCAGCCTCCGAAATGCAAAAGGCAACCCACTGTCTCTTGGTATAAGTAAAATCCTCGGAATGAGAACAGTTTGACCTTTGTAAGGCTCAAATATAATTGCTGCTTCAATCAAGTTCTCATGCAGTCTAGCCAATTACCCACGTGTTGCTGTGAGTTCGTGAATAATCCCTAACCTAACCATACCTAACTTTAACCCTTAACCCTAACCAAAATATTTTTAAATGAAATATAGTTTTAAATACTCCCCGTCTCAGATGTGCGCCCCCTACCCGAAGGTTGGGAAACCCTAGTTTGAAAATACATGTATACACAAACACAAATATCATGTGCACATTCTTTTGCGTGCGTGTGTGAGTGTGTGTGGATTGACAATAAATGCCTACAGCTAAAAGGTGAAGAAGTGTATCTACTTTATTTATCTTCAGAATATATATGGTTATAGGGGTTTGTTTGGGAAAAGCTAGGAAGAGTTTGTAAATAATACACTTCCGCCGCATTAAAACCAAACTATAGACTGGTCTCTCTTACAAGTACGATAGTTGAAATTTGTGAAAGAATGATCGAAATTAGATGGGTGAGGCATTTTGAAAAAAAAAAAAAAAAACGTACTAAATCCAAGGCAATATGGATTTAGACAAGGACGATCATGCATCACAAACTTAATGTGTTTCTATTCAAGGCTAATAGATGTAATACAAGAAAGAGATGGATAGAAGTAACAAGGAATGAAATAATGAATCACTTGAGTAATCTCGATGTCAGAAAATCACATGGACCAGATGAAATGGCAAACTGGATTTTGAGAGAATGCAGGAATGAACTAACAGACAAAATACATAGTCAAATAAGCAGTTCATTGAAAGAAGGAAAAGTTCCAGAAGATTGGAAAAGAGCAAATATAGTGTCAATATATAAAGGGGGAAACAAGGAAGAGCCTACTAACTATAGACCGGTCTCTCTTACAAGTACGATAGCTAAGATTTGTGAAAGAAGGGTCAAAATTAGATGGGTAAGGCATTTGGAAAAAAAAGTACTAAATCTAAGGCAATTTGGATTTAGACAAGGACAATCATGCATCACAAACTTAATGTGTTTCTATTCAATGCTAATAGATGTAATACAATAAAGAGATGGATGGACTGATTGTGCATTTCTAGACCTGAAAAAAGCTTTTGATAAGGTGCCACATAAGAAATTGCTAAAGAAATTAGAAACTGCAGGAGGAATATAGGACAAACTGCTGAAGTGGATAGAAGACTTCTTGCATGAAAGAAAAATGAGAGTGGTGATAAGAGACAAACATTCTAATTGGGATGAAGTGATTAATGGAGCTCCACAAGGAACAGTTCTGGGCCCAATAATGTTTGCTTTATATATTAATAATATGGATAAAGGAATTGAAAGTTATATGAGCTTCTTTGCGGATGATGCAAAATTCTTGAAAAAGGTGAAAACTGAAGAAGATTGTGAGTCGCTACAGAGTGATCTTAATAAAGTGTAGAAGTGTAGTATAATGGAATTTGGAAGAAGCAAAAAAAGAATAGTGGGATCATATAAATTGGGAGAGGAAGAAATTAAAAAAGTAGAAAATGAGAAGGACCTGGGAGTCATTATAATGAATAATATGTCCTCTGAGAAACATATGAGCAAATTTTTTGGAGAAACTTATAATTTAATAAGAACAATTAAAGTGGCATTTTCATTGCTGGACGAAGAAATGATGAAGAAAATACTGGTCACGCTGAGGCAAAGACTGGACGAGGTCACTGGGGGACTTGGAACATTGGGTCTCAGCTTGTTCGGTCCGGAATGAAAAGAAAAGGACACAGCAAGTGGTTCTGATATGTGATCTGGTTGGTCAGTGTTTGGTATGTGCTGGTTAGAGGAATCTTTTTTTTTGTGTGTAAATGCCGAGTAGTTTTTTCATATGGCACTCGTACATACACTTTCTTCAAAATGGTGACTCAATGGTTCATTTTTTTTTCTTTTTGCGAAGGTCAGAAGGTTCTATCCAGTTGAAAAGTTATCTTCAACTCCATAAAATAAAATAAAATAGAAAATAAAAGGTCTCATATATGTACGTACATATATATATATATATATATATATATATATATATATACAGATATATATACATATATACATGGATAAGTATTTTAGACAAATTATTTGGATGATGGAGAACATAAACACAGGGGAAGGCTCGGAACCCTAAACACTCTAACGTTTCGTTCGCGTAGAACTTCTTCAGAGAGTGTATGTAGAACTGCAGTTGAAGTTTATGTACTAAATCTAATTATCTTTTCGGACACTTGGGAAAGGTCGTTTTTCTGGCGTGTTTCAGAATTAAAATACTAGTTTCTTTAGCTAAATTGATAAACCCTCCTCGATGATTCGATGAATTATTAGTTGAAATATATGCTGATTCAACAATTCTTCTAGTGAATTTATCAAACCTTTATGCAGCACTTCAGCTTCTCTCCAGTGTGGTAAATGATCGAATTTTTCCGCATGAACTACTAAAGAATTAGATGTCCTATGTGCTTTTATGTCGTTTTTATGTTCATAAATTCTTTTTTCTAATCCTCTTGACGATTCGCCAAAATAAGCCATTGAGCAACTATTGCACGGGATTTTGTATATGACGCTGTTTTCGGAATTGGTTCTCTTTTCAGAAGTCTTTATTAAATCACCTATCCTCTTGTTAGTTATTTTAGCTATGTTTATACCTGATTTTGTTAAACATTTGTCTATTATTGGTGACATTTCTGAGCCAGGTACGGATATAAAATTTGTATTATTTTTATCATTTCTCTCTTTCTTTCCGCGATTGTAAATATTTATTGCTTTTTTTTTGTTCTTTTCAACATTCCCTCTGGATATCCAAGTTTGTCAAAGGTTTTCATAATGTAATCAAATTCGCCTTCTAGGTATTCATTACTACAGATTCGTAGTGCCTTGAGAAAAAATCCTATTACTATACCACTCTTTGTCCTATCATCATGTGCGGAGAAGTAATGTTCTAAATCCTCTTTGTTTGTTTCCTTTCTGTATACTGAGAAAGTTACAGTTTTTCCCACTCGTCGTATTAACGTATCTAGGAAGGGCAATTGTCCGTTTTGTTCCTCTTCTACGGTGAACTGAATATCGCTGTTGACCGCGTTAAGCATTCTCACTTTATTATTTACATTGGTGTTTTCGGGGATGATTGCGAGGACATCGTCTACATATCTAAACCAGTGTGATCCCCTACCATTGATTCTGATAAAGTTTTCTTTTTCTAATAACTCCATATATAGACAGGCCATCACTGCACTTAAAGGACTACCCATAGCGAGACCTCTATGTTGTTCATATTCGTCACCATTAAAAGTAAACGCACCGAAATTTACGCATAAATCTATCAATTCTATATAATCTTGTTTTCTTATGGGTAGGTCAGTATCGTTCATATCTTTTATTACTCTCTTTACTACTTCTAACGCACCGTTAGTGGAAATATTTGTGTATAACGCCTTGACATCATAGCTTACTAACTTTTTCCCCGTGAAATCTAAATCTTTTAGTCTTGTCAAAAGATCGTTAGAATTTTTCAAATGTGTATTGCTGATCGATCCCATTGCCTGTGATAGCGGTTTGGCTAGACATTTCGCTAGTCTGTGGGGTGCACTGCCAACCCCTGAAGTTATGGGTCGCATTGGAACGTTGGGTTTGTGAATTTTTGGAATACCGCGCATTCTGGGAGGATTGGGGTATTCCTCCAGAAGTCCCATTAATTTCTTTCCTTTTTCAGTTTTATTAAGATTTTTTCTGGCATGTTTTTTGAATTTATCTGCTTCATTCGTTACGAAACCTATATGTTTTTTACGATAAGTATTGTCGTCGTCTAAGAGCTCTAACATTTTACTGATATAGTCCTCTTTTGATAAGATCACGATACCACCTCCTTTATCTGCATTGGTGATTACTATGTCTTTGTCTAAGCCTAGATTTATTAAAGCTTTCTTGAATCTTCTGGGGATGACGCATTCGTTTTTAATGGCTAACGCTTGGTAACATGTAACAATCCCCTGTTTGAATCCTTTTTCAATATCGCTGTCACTCCATCTATAGTTTCTCTTAATAAAATCTGTGAATCCACTTGTGTTAATACCAGTGTCGAATTTAAGTCTTAAATTCGACACTGGTATTAACACAAGGGGATTCTCGCCCGACCGACTGACCATTAGCATCGGCAGCAAAAGGAGATGCCACAAGCGGAGTCACACCTGCTGAGCGTCGATACCATGCAAAGCCAGACTTGGGTCACAGGAATTATGATCGACGGCGCCCTTAGCTGGAGAAATGCCTTCAAGAGGCCCCAAGACCAGGAATGGCGGAGACAGAAGCCCAAGGAATTCTCAAGGCAACGACAAGAGCTCGACAGGACTTTGGAGAGGCCGGGGGTTCCGCTTTGGAGAAGACTTTCCCCCCGGCCTACTCCAGCAGGAACCACAAGTCCGAGCCAAAGGACTTTGATAGCCGTAGAGCACCTTCTAGAGAGGCTCCAAGAAGACACTCAGCGAAGCGTGGACGAGCCCTCGAGGTCGGATCAAGTCCGCCTCCTTGCCCCATGCAAGTTCTGCAGTAGAGGAAAGAACTTCTGCTGCATACAAGGCACCGAAGAAGACGACGAGGACGACGTCTCTTCTTCGGTGACCGAAGAAACAGATCCGTCCTCCCGCCTTCAGGAAGACACGGGGTCCTGGAGGCTGTCCTCGAGGGCGACTGAGGACTCTGGAGGGCGCCGCGAGTCCTGGAGGCCGAGCCCAGTCGTCCCTCAGTGGAGGACACCTCCACCCTGGTACCGCACCAGGAGTGATGTCGACACCTGGAGGCGCTGAGCAAAGCCAATCAAATCCCCAGTGGACTGAACAAGGAAAAATAAAAAAGAAAAGGAAAACAAAAAAGAAAAAGTAGATCAAGAATAAAATAAAAAACATGTAAAAGAAAAAGCCCATCGATAAATTGGAAAAAAAATATGAAAAAATAGAGAAGCCCTTAGAAGCCTTTAGAAGCCAATCGAAAACAGAAAATCAGAAAAACAATAGAAACAGACAATTTTAGCCCAAAGTAGTGCTTTTCTTTTAAGCCCAAAATGGACCAGTTCCAAAGCCCAAATGCATTTAAGTTTTTTAGCCCAAAATAGGATCCAAATCGTCCTTGGAACCACGAGGTTCCCCTCAGCTGAATAAAATTGCTTGACGACGACAATTCCAGAGGATTAACTTACCATCTCACTCCCACGCCGTGGGAAGTGAGAAACCCCTGTTTGGGTGAGGCCTTGTGAGTTGCGGTAAGCAGCTGTTTATTCATTTTTTATTTATATTTTCTTAATGGGGCTGTTTTGCTTCGAGCGACTAGCACTAGAGTCGCTAAATAAAAATCACCTCTGAAGCTCCCCAAGAACCACTACAAGCTCCCTATCACCGCCACAAACCTCCTTAACACTACAAGAGCAGTTACGGTACCCTCGGTTAGGCACGTCCACCTGTGTAAGGTGCACGCGCGCACGCGCGCACACGCACACACACATACACACACACATACACACACACACACACACACACACACACACACACACACACACACACACACACACACACACACACACACACACACACACACACACACACACACACAAACACACACACACACACACACACACACACACACACACACACACACACACACACACACACACACACACACACACACACACACACACACACACACACACACACACACACACACACACTATAGTTTAG
Source organism: Oratosquilla oratoria (assembly GCF_046742065.1). Lineage (NCBI taxonomy): Eukaryota > Metazoa > Arthropoda > Malacostraca > Stomatopoda > Squillidae > Oratosquilla > Oratosquilla oratoria. The sequence continues at coordinate 205,912 of NW_027467760.1, read as the reverse complement.
ATAAAATGATATATGAAGACTGGACCCCACGTGCATAGCTCCCCTTCCCGTAAAATACAACTAGGTAAATACAACTAGGTAAACACACACACACACACACACACACACACACACACACACACACACACACACACACACACACACACACACACACACACACACACACACACACACACACACACACACACACACACACACACACACACACACACACACACACACACACACACACACACACACTAGTCGTGGCGCAGTTGGTAGAGTTACTGGCTGCCACTTTGGCGGACCGGGTTCAAATCCCACCCAGGGCTGAAATGATTTCGATATGGCTACATTGCGAGTCGTTACTCCAACTCTCTTGGGCGGGGAATTGGGTGTGTGTGCGTGTGTAAGGTGACAGCATTACCCATAGATTGGTCATATATGAGCTCTGAGCTCTCTTCCATGAGGGAAATAGGAGTCGGTCACGAGTCCAACACGTGATCCAAGACCATGGTGAATCACACACGCACGCACGCAGCGAGTCGTTACTCCAACTCTCGTGGGAGGGGAGTTGGGGTGTGTGCGCGTGTGAGGTCACAGCATTTCCCAAAGATCGGTCATATATGAGCTCTGAGCTATCTTCAGTGAGGGATATAGATGTTGATCATGTGTCCAACACGTTATCCAAGACCATGGTGAATCACACACACACATGAGCTTGGAGCTCTCATCCGGGAGGGTAATAACTGTCGATCACGAATCCAATACATGCTCCAAGACCATGGCGAATCACACACACACATACACACACACACACACACACACACACACACACACACACACACACACACACACACACACACACACACACACACACACACACACACACACACACACACACACACACACACACACACACACACACACACACACACACACACACACACACACACACACACACACACACACACACACACACACACACACACACACACACACACACACACACACACACACAGTAGATAATGTTGAGATTACGGAACCACGAGGTAAGAGCAGTCATAGTATGCTAGAGATTAGATATAACTGATATACTGAATATTACCATAATATTCATAAAACGTACATCTACGATAAATGCTACGAAGACTGATTTATCAGAAGATTGGATACACCAGATTAGGGAAGCTAAAGGCATAGAACAACAGCGGCAGCTGTTCAAGGAGAAAATAAAAGAAACATTGACTAGACACATACCTACCACAGCTGTTTCTGTATGTTCAGTGATGAAAGATAAACCTAATTTAGATAAAGATATAATAGAAGCTATAAGAAAGAAACACAGATGCTGGCAAAGTTATATGGAAACTCGGGACCGCAACATACACAATGAATACACAAGGCAGCGAAATGAAATCAAGAAATTGATACGTAATAATAATAGAAAGATAGAAAACTGTGTGACGCAATAGGCAAAATCAAATCCTCAGAAATTTTGGAAATATGTCAAAACTAAACTGAAGACTACAACTAACATCTCTGATCTCGAACATGAAACTGAAGGTTATAAGAACCTGAACACAACTGATATAGGGAAAACACAAACATTATCCAGATTTTTTGCATCAATATTAACTAGGGAAAGTGACACTGATGATCTGACATTTGAGCACCGAGTTCCAGAAATAAACCAGCTCAACCAAATTGAGGTATCACAGGAAACAGTGCAGCAACACCTGGCAAACCTGAAAATTGACAAGTCACCAGGACCTGACTTACTTCACCCAAGAGTACTTTTGGAGGTAAAATATGAAATAAAGCTTTAACTATTATCTGCAACAACACTCTACTGACTGGCAAAATACCAATAGACTGGAAGACAGCCAATATAAGTGCAATTTATAAAGAGGGAAATAAAAGAGGAGCCGAAAAATATAGACAATAAGTCTCACATGCATTACGTGCAAAATATTAGAAAAGATAGCACTGGCCTGCGTTTAATTTTTTTTTTCAAAGGTCGAAGGTTTTTCAAGTGATTTATAGGTTTTTTGGTGCGCTGAATCCAAAAATGCCATCCGTTTCCTTGGATCAGGTGTAATTTTTGAGATATGAGAAGTGCGACTTTTGGGCCTTGTATAGTACTAAGTATAAGGAAAACGAGGCTGCAGGTATAGCCCATTCTTATTTTTTTTTTCATAAAAATTATACTGTAGCACCCCGAAACTGATACTGAAACCTAATGATGTTTTTGTTTACTTTCAGGAAACTGAAACCGAAACTGAAACTGAAACTGTATTGACTACATTGACAAACTGCATTGACAACACTGAAACTGAAAATGGTTTAGAAAAGTGTGATCTCCAATCAATGTGACTGATTTTATAAGAATCTGTGCTTTTTACAAGAATCTGTGCTTCTTGTGTTTCTATTTTGGACACGTATCTTAGATTGACAGAAAATGGAACGCAAATACACAAATCATCCTGATAGGTTCTGCTACATATGTGGTAATGTGATTCTTCCTCGTCGACTAGCAAATATAACTGATTTTGTGAAGAAGGCATATCATGCTTACTTTGGAGTTAAGCTTGGGGACCAGGACAAGCCATTTGCATCCCATGTTAGCTGCAAAACACGTGTCGAGAACTTGCGTGATTGGAGAAATAAAAAAAGGAAGAGTATGCCATTCGCTGTTCCAATGGTTTGGAGAGAGGGTAAAGATCATGTGTCAGACTGCTATTTCTGCATGACTAATCTTAAAGGAGTCAACCGCAAGAACAAGCATTGTATTCAGTATCCTAATGTTCCGTCTGCCATACGACCAGTCCCTCATGGTCCAGGCCTGCCCGTTCCCGAGCCAGATGTTGCAATGGAATCTAGCTCTGAATCGGAATCTGATAACGCACTAGACAGGGCAGAGGGTGGAGAATACATGCCAGAAGAGAATGACCGGCCAGTGCCTCTAACACAAGCAGATCTCAATGACCTGACACGGGATCTAAACCTATCAAAGGAATCAGCACAGCTTCTGGGTTCTCGTCTTCGTGAGAAAAATTTGCTAGCACCTGAGACAACATTCTTTTGATACCGAGAGCGTGAAAGAGAATTTAGACATTTCTTCACAACCCAGAAGGACTCGTCATTAGTTTACTGCAACAACATTGCTGGTTTGATTCAATCAATGGGGCTGGACTATGTTGCTACTGAATGGAGACAGTTCATCGACTCTTCCAGCAGAAGTCTCAAGGCAGTCCTCCTTCACAACGGAAATAAATATTCTTCAATTCCAATCGGTCATTCGGTGCAAATGAAAGAAACTCATGACAACATGGATCGGCTACTGTCTGCTCTGAACTACAATGACCATGGTTGGTTGATCTGTGGAGATCTTAAGGTAGTTGGATTGGTTTTGGGACTACAGGGTGGGTACACAAAGTATCCATGCTTTTTGTGTTTGTGGGATAGTCGGGCTGATGATCAACATTTTGTCAGACAAGAATGGCCACCACGACAACGTTTGGAACCTGGTTCACACAATGTTCAGGCTCGTTCTCTTGTTGAATCAAACAAGGTCTTACTCCCACCTTTACATATCAAACTGGGACTGATGAAGAACTTTGTGAAGGCAATGGACAAGGCCGGCATGGGATTTACTTTTCTTCAGCAGAAGTTTCCTCGGATCAGTCTGGAAAAGCTTAAGGCTGGCATCTTTGATGGGCCTCAGATAAGGGAACTTATGAAGGACTCAATGTTTGACGATGCACTGAATGCAGCTGAGCTGTCCGTTTGGTGGTCGCTTAAGTCAGTGATAAGAAACTTTCTAGGAAATAACCGAAGTGCAGAATACGAGAAAGAAGTCGATGAGCTCTTGAACAGCTATCAAAAATTAGGGGCTCGCATGTCAGTCAAAATGCACTTTCTACGGTCCCACTTGAGACTATTTCCCTCAGAACTGTGGTGACTTCAGTGAGGAACAGGGAGAACGTTCCCACCAGGATATTCGTGTCATGGAAGAACGCTACCAAGGCCGGTGGGATGTGAACTTTCTTGCGGACTACTGTTGGTGTTTGAAACGAGACGTGGTGGCTGCCCAACACAGGAGAAAGTCACTGAAAAGGCCCTTCATCCATGATTAGATTTTCTGTAATATATCCTCTTTATCTTCTGAACTATGAAAGAAACAATTATTTCTTTTGGCAAGAATTTTTTTTCCAAAATTAAAGGGAATAAATAGCACTAAATGGCGTTTTTAATTATATTTACCGCCTCGTATCTCAAAAACGTGACCTGATTGAACAAAATGAGTGTGATTTTTAGATTCTGCATAGCAAATTACCCTAGAATCAGTTATCAGATGCTTTACCTTTGAAACTTCGCAGGCCAGTGTAATCAGATCAAATATGATTAATCACACGAAAGAGATTAACCTGATAAGCAACAAACAATATGGATTTATTGAAGGGCGTTCCACAACCCTACAACTACTCAAGGTACTTGACATCTGGACGTCAGATCTAGAAAGCGGTAACAGTGTGGATGTGATGTATCTGGATTTTATGAAGGCATTTGGCATATTACTACATAACAGACTATTGACCAAATTACAAATGTATGGGGTAACCGGACATATATATAGATGGCTGGAGACATTCTTAATTGGAAGAAAACAAAAAGTTATTGTAAATGAAAAAGAAATGGCAAGAAGTATTAAGTGGTATACCACAAGGAAGTGTATTAGGACCAGTGCTCCTCATGATATACATTAATGATCTACCTGATGTTATAAAATCTGATGTTTACTTATTCGCTGATGATGCCAAGCTGTTCAGAACTATATCAAATCCGAATGACAACAACATACTCCAAGAAGACATAAAACACCTTTATAAATGGTCTAACAAGTGGATGCTGAAATTACATCCAAATAAATGTGAAGTAATGCATTTAAGTGGACGACAGGTGGATAGTAATTATGATTACAGATATAACACATATAACAACTAGAATACACACAAGGAGAACAAGACTTAAGAGTACTAGTAGACAACAAACTGAAGTTTAAAGGCTTTATACAAAGTAAAATCAACAAAGCCAATCAAACTACGGGTGTCATCCGTAGGAAGTTTAAATATATGGACCCAAAAGTGTTTCGTTCACTATTCACAGCCATGGTAAGACCCATCCTGGAGTATGCTTAAGCAGTCTGGAGCCCTTGGAGAAAAAAAAAAAAAAAAAAAAAAAGAGAGCTGTTGAAAATGTCCAAAGAAGAGCTACAAGGATGATCCTGGTCTGAGATACGAGGCGATAGAAGATGAACTAACACTACTGCTACCACTATCCTATCCAGTTACAATTAGATGCCGGTCTGTCAAATCTTTTATTGCAAAGGATTTTTTTTTTTGGGGGGGAGAATAGACTCCAAATTTATCTAAGTGACTTTTAAATGTTGTTATTATGTTACTTTCAACGACGGTGGAAGGTAACGAATTCCACAAATTAACAACCCGGTTAAAGAAGAAGTGCTTATTTTCATTCGAAGAAAATCTTTCACCCATTACTTTAAAATCGTGACGTTTTCTTGTACTTGATTGGTCTAATGAAAAGTAATCTTCGACATTGATGTGAAAGACTTTGAACATTTTAAAAACCTCGATTAAACCTCCTCGCATTCTCCTTTTTGAAAGAATAAATTTAGAATTTTAAGTCTTTCTTCATACGGCAGATTTCTCAGCCATAGTATATTTTAGTCACTCTTCGTTGCACTCTAGTTTATTAATATCTTTCTTGTAGTATAGGGACCAAAACTATCTACAGCATTCGAGATGGGGACGGACAAAGGAATTATTTATTTTTTCTGATTTATTTTCGAAGGCTCTTCCGATAAAGCCGACCAATTTATTTGCTGTTTTAACAAGAGGAGGAGGGTGATGATGAAGAGAAAGAGGAGGAGGAAGAAGAGGAAGAGGAGGAGAAGGAGGAGAAGAGGAAGAATAAGAGAAAATAGAGCAGTGAGAGGACCCCCCATTGGCCAAAGGAGAAGAAGGGAAGGAAGAGCCATCCTGAGCAATTTTGAAGAAGAAGAAGAAGGAGAAGAAGAAGAAGAAGAAGAAGAAGACTGTGGTTGGTTGAATGGGGATAATGGGAGAGACTCAAGTTTTGAGATGAAAAGGAAGAGAGATGGGAATGCACAACTCTTCCGTCATTCTCTCTCTCATTCTCATTCTCTCTCACATTCTCATTCTCTCTATCTATCTGTCTGTCTCTGTCCGTATGTCTCTCTCTCTCTGTCTCTGCTTCTGTCTCTTTCTCTTTCTCTCTCTCTCCCTCTCTCTTTCTTTCTATCACACATTCCGAAAATTCCCCCTCTCACTCTTTGATTTTTTGTTTATTTGTTTATTTATTTATCTATTTATTTACCTATTCATTTGTTTATCTAATGATTCGTCCTCTGATTTAGCTGTTTTCATTCACTTATTTCTTATTTATCTAATTCATTGATCTATTTATCTAACGTATTTATCTATTTATTACCTACACTTTTTAAAGCCTGGGGTAACTCGTAGGAGGTTCCAGGTCTTATTTGATGATCACGTGATCAGTATAAGCTTGAACTTCTCCTTCGCTGCATTTATGTCGTCTGCGACGCTGAGGGAAAGACTGGACGAGGTCACTGGGGGACTTGGAACATTGGGTCTCAGCTTGTTTGGTCCGGAATGAAAAGGAAAAGGACACAGCAAGTGGATTTGATATGTGACCTGGTGTTTGATATGTATTGGTTAGATGGATTTTTCTGTGTAAATGCAGAATAGTTTTTTTTATAGCACTCGTACATATATTTTCTTCAAAATAGTGACGCAATGGTCCATTTCTTTTTTTTTTTTTTTTTTGCTAAGGTCAGAAAGTTCTATCCAATTGAAAAGCTAAGTCTTAAACTCCATAAAAAAGTAAAATAAAATAAAATAAAATAGAATAAAATAAAATGAAAAATAAAAGGTCTCATAATAGACCAAAATTATATGTATATGTATATATATATATATATATATATATATATATATATATGTACATATATATATATATATATATATATATATATATATATATATATATTTACATATATATATATATACATATATATATATATATATATATATATATATATATATACATATATACATATACCAAGGCTTTTTTCCCCTTACAAGGGAAGTAGCCAAAAAAGGAAAAGGCATAAAATTATTCCCACCCATTCCATCCCTGAATACACTCCACACCCCTCCACCCTCCCTCTTATCTTAGCACCTCCTGGATGACGGGTCATCCCTGCACCTTGTCCACTGCCCTGGGTCAGAAGCAGTGTCGCAAGACACAACACATCCATAGCAAGGCCGCTTCATTAAATCGGCGACCCACCCTCTCCGTCCCCCCATTGCATAAAAGGAGAAGACGGGGAGAAATCCCTTCGGGCTGCGTCAAAATTTGCTCACACATACTACCTCACCCCCCATCCACCCGCCCATTCCACCTCATGCATCACAATATCATCCATATACAACATTCTCCATTCACCCCTGTCTTCTGTCCTCTCCCGTCCTTCCTCAACAGACATTCCCCTCTTCCCCAAAGCCCCCTTCACCCCATCCATCTATCTCATCCTAGGACGTCCCCTCATGTTCACTCCCTCCACATCTGCCTTCCATACCTCTTTTACTAGTCGTTATTCACTCATTCTTTCCATGTGTCCAAACCATCCTAATACTCTTTCATCAACCCTATCTCCCAGCTCCCTTTCCACCCCTGTTCTCCTCCTCACCTCCTCATTTCTCACTCTATCTAGCCTAGTAACCCCCAACATACTTCTCAGAAACCTCATCTCAAACACATTCAAACTCCTTCTCTCTTCCTCTTTTATGTTCCATGTTTCTGCTCCATACAGTGCTGTTGGCACAATCACTCCTTCATACAGTCTCCTCTTAGCATCCATTCCCAAATGTCTATTCCTCATTACACTTTTTAATCCACTAAGGCATTTACTCGCTTCTCTCAATCTACATTCTACCTCCACCTCCACTCCACCTTTTCCTGCCACATTTGCACCCAAGTATCTAAAACTATCCACATCCTCCAGTCGCTCTCCCTTAATGCTCACTTCTAGTCTACTGCCACTTTCACCCCATGTACATCTCATCACCTTACTTTTACCCACATTCATCTTTAGCTTTCTTCTATTACATACTTTCCCAAACTCTGTCACCAACTTCCTCAATCCCTCCTCCGATCCTGCCACAAGCGCAGTGTCGTCCGCAAACAACAACTGGCTCACCTCCCACCTTTCTCCATTTTCTTTAACCATCTCCAATCCCTGACCCACTACCCTTGCATTTACCTCTCGCACTACCCCATCCATGTATAAATTGAACAGCCAGGGCG
>NW_027467760.1:190000-192500 GCF_046742065.1 Oratosquilla oratoria | reverse complement strand
CTCGTGGCGCAGTTGGTCGAGTTCCTGGCTGCCACTTCGGCCGTGGTCCAGGTTCAAATCCCACCCAGGGCTGAAATAAGTTTAGTCTCTTTGTGCTGCGAGTCGTTACTTCAACTCTCTGGGAGGGAAATATTTGTCGGTCACGAGTCCAACACGTGATCCAAGAACATGGTGAATCACACACACACGCACGCTGCGAGTCGTTATTCCAACTCTCGTTGACGGGGAGTTGGATAATAATCACATCAGAACCCGAAATATTGGACAAAATTGAATATAAGACACCAATAAGTAAAAGTGACCACATATTGGTTGAACTGGAACTAAATGAGGAAAAATACATAGAAAAAACGAACAATATAGAAAGGGAAGATTGATGCATGGAAAAAAAAAATTGAACAAATAAGAGATGATATTTTTTTGTGTAAATGCAGAGGTTTTTTTTTATATAGCATTCGTACGATGATAGAACAGGAACGCCCGGTTTTGTTTTGGTTGTACTGTTCAAGTTCATGATTGCTATCAAGGGATTCGGGCAGTAATCTGACCTCCGTGCCAACTGGTTTCTGGTGAGATATTTCTTTGGTGTCACCTTATTCATTATATTCGGTGAAGGCCAATATATATGTATAGGGTGCCCAATAGTCCACGCCGTCATTATGACGGTACCCCATATATCTATGAGGAGTTTCCCTGTTCGCCATCAGGGACGTGCCAGTTAGCAGTGGGTCCTGCGACTGTGTGTGAGGTGCTCATTGTCTGATCTTTCTTACATAACCTATTCGATATGGGTAACCCTGCAGAGATTTCCTCTCTATCGACATAGCTTTTGTAATCATTGACATTCTCAAACCTATACACCACGTCAAGGTGTCAACTCTCGGATAGGATATATATATATATATATATATATATATATATATATATATATATATATATATATATATATATATATATATATATCAAGGACTACTATTACACAGGACGTGCGCACCCAGATCCCTGGGTCCGCTAGCGGAGGCCATTGCTTTCTTTGTAACCTAATATTTTATACTGGATGAATATATCAAAACTAGAAACCTATCATTGTATATAGGACAAATATATCAAATATTGACTTATTCAATGCAGTATAAGTTAATATAAACTTTTATAGTGAAATAAGAAACTATTTTTAAGGCACTTATGCTTTGAAATGCCAATTTCAGCCGGACTTAATAGGTATTATTGTATGAGGTTAGTGGACACCAGGGTTGGCGATTTTTTTTTCTTTTATCCTGATAAAAAATATAAAAAATCTATTTTTTATTTAAATGAGATTTATTTGATTTGAATAGATTTTTAATAGTTTTTTTCATAGATTTTAAATATTATGGGATTGCTATCTGATATGTGATCTGATTGCTAAAGAACATTTTTAGCATATCAATATAAGGAGCAGTGTTATATAGACTTACCACAAGTATACAAGGAACGGTATAAGCCGTATGTGAGGACGGTATGCTCAGGTTTACTCGATTCCTCCAATAGTGTTCTCATCTTGGTGACATTTGCTGGATTGTCTGTCACAACACTTCTAATGTGACCCCAAAATCTTGTTCAGCCTTCTTGATCGAATTTTGTACAAGTGGTAGAAGATATTCAGCAGTGTGAGGTTTCCCTGATGTGTCTTTTGTGTCAAATAAATAAATCTGACCAGTGGATGGTGTTAGAGTGACACATATTATGGGCTCATTATGGATGTTAGACCACCCATCAATTGAAATACATACAGTTTCATTATTCAGGTCATCTTCACAGTTTTTATATTCCTTTTCATACAGAAGATCCAAGTACTTATCAGCAATATCTTTTCTGGATGGAGGAATATAACCTGGCCTCAGGTTCTGAACCATCTTGAGAAACTGAGGATGCTGAACAAGACGAAATGGTGAATTTGTAGCAAATATAATTTTTGCAACTTCTTTGTCGAGATTTTCCTTTTGAGAGGCTGAAGTTTTTATGATAAATCTGTCTAGAGATGTTGATGACTTTCTTTTAGATGAAAATGATTTAGCAGAAGTGGCGCCTGTGGAGGAGTCTGATAGTGACCTTTGTAATGGTGGAGTCAGGTTTGCAGATAATTCAAGTGGAGCCGATGATGAAGGGATTGAAGCTGTTGATACAGATCCTGAAATGGAAACAGAAAATTTTAGCATATTGCATAATTTATAAATGAATAAATAAATGAATGAATACAGTGTGATTTAGGCTACTTTTGAGTACAGTAGTTATTTCTTAGATAATGATCATATTCACACAAGGCACTAAATTATGTGGAAATGATTAACAGAATATGAAATATGTGGGCTTGGAATTCAGCCCACACAGGATTCAGTCCACTTTTAAATTCACTAAAAATAATGGGTTAGTTAGGTTAGGTTAGGCTAAATCCCTTTAGACTGAATCCCATGTGGGTTGAATTCCAATGGAACCTATGAAATAAATTACACAATGTTGA
>NW_027467760.1:180000-185000 GCF_046742065.1 Oratosquilla oratoria | reverse complement strand
AACAGGCGATTTTATTCAGTTGCTCATATCTGCTAGATGTTATCAAAAGACATCTGGGCACTTTTGGTGAAATATTGAAGTGCAGAGCTTGTGATTCGCTTGCATGTTCACTGACAAAAAGACGCCCAACTCATCATGGACACATATTTTCCGGTAGTTCGGAGGTAAACAACGACAGAATTGACGAGGCTGCTCAGTCGATATAGGGTCTAGACGAGGGTAGGGAAAGGTTCCCTAAATAAGCTGCACGTCGCTTAGGCTAGAGGTAACTTGGCTTAGCTCACCTTGCCTCTGAAGTCTGCATAACTCTGATGAAATTAGTCAGGCCTCAGCTATTTGTTTATTTGATTTATTTATCTATTTATCAATTAATTAATTAATTTATTTATTTATGTATTTATCTATTCATTTATTTATTATTTATTTATTTGTTTATGTATTTATTTATTCATTTATTATTTATTTATTCATTTATATATTATTTATTCATTTATATATTTATTCTTTTTCTTTTATTTATTCATTTATTAATTATTTATTTATTTGTTTATTTATTTGATTTTGGAAGGCCTGTACCATGAGTAATAGTTGAAGGCAGCACTTTTTATATATTTATATATGTATTAATTATAGGAGGTGCTAAGATGGGAGGGAGGGTGGAAGGGTGTGGAGTGTTTTCGGGGATGAAATGGGTGGGAATGTTTTTGTGCCTTGTCCTTTTTGGCTACCCCCCTGGTAAGGGAAAAAAAAAGCCTTGGTATATGTATGTATGTATGATTAATTAATCTATTTATTTATTTATCTATATGTTTTTTCTATTTATTTATTAATATTATTATTTATTTATTTATTATTATTATTATTATTATTTTTTTTTTTTTATAAAATCAACCTTGATATGTGGCCTACAATCTGAAACAGCGACTTTTTATATCAGAGAAAAAGTCATCACAAATCTTCATACTTTATCTAATAACCTATATCCCCAAGAAGAAAATACAATGCAAAATAGCCTTTTACAACCGTATATCACTGTATTCTATGGTCACATGCATACGTACATAAAATAGGAATTGTTGATGTAAAGTCCAGAGTATTGGTTGTTATTTCTGTTATTACCACTAATGTGGACATGGTTACATAGGGTCCTTACTGTTCAATGAATAAAATCATTTATAGAATTATATCGGTCGAAAATAATGGTTAAATAGAAGTTCATACTCACATCCACCACGTGCCACGGAAGATAGAGTCGATTTTTCTAGATGGTCACTTTAGAAAACAAAATTACTGTTGCTAAATTACGGTTTTTAATGAAAATATGAATATTTCTTTATAAATCATTCAAAACGATCATAAATAATTTCTAATGCCCCACATACAATCAATCACATAGTTTGGGGCCGAACTTATATGACGTTATGCAATTTAGCGATTTGAAAAAAAAAAAAAGATTTTTTTTTTCAGTGGTCCAGTAGCACGGTGTGGTCTAAGACGAGACAAAAACTCACATCGGAGTTAAAGGGAGTTCCTTCAACATGGTCTTCTGTTCCGGCAGAGGACTGGGCGTACTCCAACATAAAGGGGGTCTCGATCGATTGAAACTTCCTTCAGAATGGAGACCTACTATGTTAGATGTGTTGTCTACCAAATATACAAAAGAAATAAAGTTTGTTACCATAGTAAAGGATTATATGTAAGGAGCTTGTGGTAAACTAATAATGAATTGAAATATTTTTAACTTTTTATCGCATAGCGGGTACATTTATACATTACTAAACTTGTTTGACAATAAAAAAAAAGATATATATATATATATATATATATATATATATATATACACATTCTATTTTTATAAAACACAACATTCAATCTTTTATTACCAGTTTACCAGTTTTACCCGACAAAGTAATGCTTCATAAAACCTTCAGAAATACTGTCTTCAATTTGTCCATCAAAAAGTTCAAGACTGTCAAACATTTCATCGGAATATTGAAAATCTTTGTTGTTTCGTAGAGAATCATTGAACTTAATCACCTTTCGATGAAATTCCCGCACAGATTCCTTAACACGAAATTTTTTGGAATATTGAAAATCTTTGTTGTTTCGTAGAGAATCATTGAACTTAATTACCTTTCGATGAAATTCCCGCACAGATTCCTTAACACACAAATTTTTGACAGCCTGGTATAAGCTTGGAAAAGTTTGGGCATTTTCATTCCGTAGTCGGCAACTCAAACTCTTATCATTTTGTAAAGCGGCTTTTGAAATTTTCCGAGTACCTGTAACCCACTTCCAAAAAATTCTTTGACGCTTCTTTTTGTCGGCTTCGGTTTCTAAAGGCATTGTTCCTGGTGACCTAATCGTAAGATTTGTTGCCCTCCTTTTTTAACGGTTAAATTTTATTACACACGTGTCCCTTTTTGCCGGTTCAGTGGGGGACTACACCCGGGTTCATTAAAAGACAGCCGGGAGTCATTTTTTTTTTTTAGTTATTCTTAGATGAGGGTCCCATGTTGCTCCTCAAAAGCACTGACGTATATGACGTAAAGTGATTTTAGGACCACAGAGAACCATTACATTTTCCTCCTCGCAGCCAAATTAAAAGAGACTTTCCAGTCTCTGATTTTTCAATTCTCCGGAAATTCAAAGTTCACTTCGACCATGTCTGCAGAAGCCTGAAGATTCTTTCCTTCTCGAACTCGCCCTTTTTTTTTCTTAAAGAGGAGAGTGTTAAAAATGAGCAAAAAGTCTCTTCACGAAGGCAAAATAACAGTTGCCCACAAATACTAGAAAATGTCCAAAAAAACTAGTGACTAGCACAATTTTCTTCCGGTTTCAAGCGGGTGCATCTTCCTTCCCACTTGCTTCAGAAGGTGTGAGCCACTCTTCAGGAGGTTTAAAGGGCACTGTCTCAGGAGGAACTGGAAAAATGATGGGGACTCCAAAGGCTCTTCGGCTGCTTTCTCTCGAGTTCTCCTTCTTCCGCCACTTCAAATGGGTGCTGGCGTTCTCGATGGTACTTTTCCTTTCTTGTCTCCAATTTCTTGTGTTTGCGTCTCCAAACACTCTTGTGCTGCTTTCCATCCAGCTCTCCTTGTTTCGCCAGTTCAAACCAGTGCTGGCGTTCCCGCTGGTAATTTTCCTGTCTTGTCTCCAATTTCTTCTGTTTGAGGCTCCAAACGCTCTTGGACTCGTTACCTCCCAGTTGTATTTGTTCTGCCAGTTGAACTTCGTCTCTGCGATCGACATCTTGATCCTGACAAATTCTACGTCCTCAGCGATTCAATGACCTTGAGAATCTTCTTTCAGAAAGAAAATCTCAGATTCTGATATGACAAACATGAGTGTGCAAAATGAATATTTACAAATGTCATCAAAATAATAACGTCATTATGTATACAATGAACTCACGCATTATTACATATGATATATATATATATATATATATATGTATATATATATGTATGTATATATATATATATATATATATATATATGTATGTATATACATATGTATATATATATATATATATATATATATATATATATATATATATATATTGATAAGTATTTTAGACAAATTATTTGGATGATGGAGAACATAAACACGTCCTCGCAATCATCCCCGAAAACACCAATGTAAATAATAAAGTGAGAATGCTTAACGCGGTCAACAGCGATATTCAGTTCACCGTAGAAGAGGAACAAAACGGACAATTGCCCTTCCTAGATACGTTAATACGACGAGTGGGAAAAACTGTAACTTTCTCAGTATACAGAAAGGAAACAAACAAAGAGGATTTAGTACATTACTTCTCCGCACATGATGATAGGACAAAGAGTGGTATAGTAATAGGATTTTTCCTCAGGGCACTACGAATCTGTAGTAATGAATACATAGAAGGCGAATTTGATTACATTATGAAAACCTTTGACAAACTTGGATATCCAGACGGAATGTTGAAAAGAACAAAAAGAAAAGCAATAAATATTTACAATCGCGGAAAGAAAGAGAGAAATGATAAAAATAATACAAATTTTATATCGGTACCTGGCTCAGAAACGTCACCAATAATAGACAAATATTTAACAAAATCGGGTACAAACATAGCTAAAATAACTAACAAGAGGATAGGTGATTTAATAAAGACTTCTGAAAAGAGAAGCAATTCCGAAAACAGCGTCATATACAAAATCCCGTGCAATAGTTGCTCAATGGCTTATTATGGCGAATCGTCAAGAGGATTAGAAAAAAGAATTTATGAACACAAAAACGACATAAAAGCACATAGGACATCTAATTCTTTAGTAGTTCATGCGGAAAAATTCGATCATTTACCAAACTGGAGAGAAGCTGAAGTGCTACATAAAGGTTTTGATAAATTCACTAGAAGAATTGTTGAATCAGCATATATTTCTACTAATAATTCATCGAATCATCGAGGAGGGTTTATCAATTTAGCTAAAGAAACTAGTATTTTAATTTTAAAACACGCCAGAAAAACGACCTTTCCCAAGTGTCCGAAAAGATAATTAGATTTAGTACATAAACTCCAATTGCAGTTCTACATACACTCTCTGAAGAAGTTCTACACGAACGAAACGTTAGAGTGTTTAGGGTTCCGAGCCTTCCCCTGTGTTTATGTTCTCCATCATCCAAATATATATATATATATATATTGTTCAACTTGTAAGAAGTACTCTCAATATTTCTAATAAGAGAGCGGAGGTTGGAGGTCAGGGTATTGATAGAATCTCCAAGGTTCATGTTGTTTACTCTAGACATCTTTCGACCCAATCAGAGGTCATCTTCAGGAGTTACAATATACACAATGATAAACACAATGACATTTGAGGTGTGGCGGGGGAGATTTTGTACCCGCAAAGAAACACTGGGACAGTGCTCCTCATTTTTTACAAAACAAAAGGAACATCAAGCCTCATCATGAAAAATAGTTGCCTCCTACAGACAAGGCCTTTACAAGAGGTGAATCTTAT
>NW_027467760.1:160000-162500 GCF_046742065.1 Oratosquilla oratoria | reverse complement strand
AATCCTTGACCCACTACTCTTACATTTACCTCTCGCACCACCCTATCCATGTACAATTTGAACAGCCAGGGCGACATAACGCATCCTTGACGAAGTCCCACCTTCACCTCGACCCACTCACTCTCTCCATTTCCAATCCTGACACAAGCTCTACTACTCTCAAAAAAACTCTTGACAGCTCCCAGAAGCTTTCCTCCTATCCCGTATATCTGCATAACCTCCCACAGTGCCTTTCGGTCTACCCTATCATAAGCCTTTTCCAGATCCATAAAAGCCCAAAAAACATCCTTCCCCTTTCCTATTCCTTTCTCACATTTCTGTCTTAACACAAAGATCTGATCTACACAACCTCTACCTGTCCTAAATCCACACTGTTCCTCACCAATTACTCCCTCTGTTCCTCTCCTAATCCTCTCAAACAAGATCCTCCCATAAGCCTTTCCATCTACACTTAACAAGCTAATCCCTCTGAAACTACTACATTCACACTTGTCCCCTTTTCCCATATATAGTGGAACTATACAGACACTCCTCCAGTCCTCAGGCACTCTACCCTCTCTCCAGCAAACATTAAATAACCTCATCAGGCAGTCCACCATCACTGTACCTCCCTTTTTCAGACATTCTGCATGGCATCCATCCAGACCAGGTGCCTTACCTGCTTTCATCATCTTAACAACTGCCTTCACCTCATCCTTCCTTATTTCTCCTCCATTCTCCTCACTCATCACTCTCATTTTCTTCGCATTTTCCACTGCAGCTATCTTTCCCTCCCTATCCTCCTTCACATTTAGCAACTCCCTAGCATATTCTGCTCATCTTCCCCTTACTGCCTTCTCTTCCATTATCATCTCTCCATCTGCACCTTTTACCTTTTCTTCTCTACTTGAATCGCCTCCTCTTCCTCTCTTAATTTCTTTCCAAAGCATCTTTTTATTATTTCAAAATTTTCTGTCATACTTTTACCCCATTTCACATCTGCTCTCCTCTTTGCCTCCTTTACCTTTTGCTTTACTTCTCTTTTCTTTTCTTTGTACCTCTCATATGACTCCCTCGTCCTATTTTGTAACCAATCTGTGAAAGCCCGCTTCTTCTCTTCTACAACCTTCTTCTATTTCCCCCTGTCCTTCTTGTTCCACACACCATCCTTGCACACTTTATGACTCCCTCCTTGAACCATCCCAATTCCTCCTGCACACCCAGCTCTACTCTATCCTACAAAGGATTACAAAGGCGGAGCATGCCGACAGGAGACCTTTTGATCCATATCTAGGTCGGATGCAAAAAAATAAATCATATTAATGATAAAATAATAAATAAAAGCTATGATAATGTAAATAACAAATAAAATACATAAATAAATGCATAGGTATAGTTAAATAATAAACAAAGAGGTAAATAGTAAATAATGATAAATTGACATATAACTAATAATAAATAAAAATCAGACAGACAAATGATAACAAAACAAAAACAAATAATATAACATAAATTATAATCATTACAGCATCTTACTTAGGTATTTATCTAAATGATTCTTAAAGCTTCGAACTGAACTACATTGCACTACCTGTGCAGGAAGTTTATTCCATTCATTAACTACACGGTTGGCAAAGTTGTTTCTACCTACTTCCAAATTGAATCTATTTCCGGACAGTTTGAGACCATTGTTTCTTGTCTGATTCTCATTCAATGTAAAAATTTGGTCACTTTTGATGTTGTCAATTCCCTTTAGAATCTTAAAGACCTGTATCAAGTCATCTCTGAGTCTACGCTTTTTTAGAGAAAACAGATTCATATGTTTTAGTCGATTTTCGTATGATTTATTTTTGATATTTGGAATCAGTTTTGTGGCTCGCCGTTGTACTCTTTCCAATCTGTCAATGTCTTTGATGAGATTCGGTGACCATACGGAAACAGCATATTCCAAATGTGGACGAACAAACGATTTATATAGCTTGTTAATGAGTGATGGACTTTTGAAATCAAAAGATCGCGCAATCAGTCCTAGAATCTTATTTGCTTTCTCAGAGGCTGAAATACACTGCTTGGATGATTTGAGGTCGTTACTGATAATTACGCCGAGATCTTTTTCACTATCCACTTTTGTTAACGAATTTCCTTCACTCCCTCCCACTCTTCCTTCAGTTTCTTTTCGTACTCGCTCTCTTTTGCTTTTCATTCAAAGAGTTCACTCTAAGAACCTCCCTACCTTTTGTCCCTTTCCTCTTTCTCCATCTATCCTCCACTCTCAACTTACCTTCCACCAAAAAATGATCTGATATTCCCCCACCCTCTCCCCTTAGCACATGTACATCCTTAACTCTTCCTATCATAATCCTATTTACCACTACATAATCCATTATCGCTCTATCTACCTCCCTTCCCTCCACCACCCTCTCCCATGTGTACTTATGCTTGACTTTCTTCCGAAACACTGTA
Source organism: Oratosquilla oratoria (assembly GCF_046742065.1). NCBI lineage: Eukaryota > Metazoa > Arthropoda > Malacostraca > Stomatopoda > Squillidae > Oratosquilla > Oratosquilla oratoria. Next base: position 160,058 of record NW_027467760.1, on the reverse strand, counting down.
TTTGCTATCATCAACTCTCTTTCTAGACACATTTCCACCATCAACTCTCCACTACGAT
>NW_027467760.1:140000-142500 GCF_046742065.1 Oratosquilla oratoria | reverse complement strand
ATGGCCGAGTACAGCGGGTTCGAATCCTGCATGCAACTGTCACAAAAAAATTATCGGTTTGATGTCGCTGCTATTAGCGAATTACTCTCATATATATATATATATATATATATATATATATATATATATATATATATATATATATATATATACATAATATATATGTATGATTCCTTGTCGGAAGTTTATTTTCAGAAATGCCGTGATATCCTCCTGGATAATTCTAAGTTTAATCGTAACTCTCGTAACCCTGTTGCTAACATCAAATCTATACTCAACGAACTCATTTCCACTGTTAATGCTGTAATAGAAGGCAACAAATTTGTATCCCTAGTTGGTGATTTTCCCCATGTTATTTCTATGGAAACGTAAAAGCCGACATGATTTCCCAAAATCCTACCCCCTCATATAGCGTCTCTAAAACATTGCATGATATAATTTCTCCCTATATACCCAATACTCATTCTTTAAATTCTTGGGATGAGTTCATTGACATCTTAAAGGGCAATAAGCGTAATGGATTTCTAGTATCGTTGAATGCTGCTAGTTTATTTCCATATGTGCCAGTGATTAAGACTATCAACATCATCCTTAAATACGTTTAAGAACACGCAGATTTCCCCTCTCCAACCATCCGGAGGTACATAATGGAACAGATGCTGAAAATCTGCACAGCTTTAGATGTTCGGAGGGAAAGTATGTCCAGCACGATGGAATAACAATGGGTTCCCCCCTGAGATTACTCTTTGCCCAAGCATTCATGTCTGCAGTAAAGGAAGCAGTTTTCCAGGACGACGACGTGAGACCATTCCTTTACTACAAATACATTCACGACATTTTTGTTTGTACGAAATCAGAAGCCCGTCTCGAGAAATTAAGACTCCAGGAAGAATCAGGACTAAGCTTCACGATTGAACTGAATAAGGCCAACTCCCATTTCTTCATGTTCTTGTTGATTCTCCATCTATATATAAGTAATATATATATATATATATATATATATATATATATAATATATACATATATACATATATATATGTATATGTATATATATATATGTATATATATATCTATATGTATATATATATATATATATATATATATATATATGTATATATATATATATATATATATATATTCTGTTGAAAACGACAGCAAACTCATTAGAAATTCATTTCTTTATTAAGCTTTCTAGCTTTCGGAAAGTAGATTTCTGGGGAAATGAGAGGGGAAGAAGCAAATTTCCAATTGACATTGGTAACTTATATTAACACAGAAGTCTATGTTATATACAAAATAAATGAAAATAGACTTCTGTGTTAATATAAGTTACCAATGTCAATTGGAAATTTGCTTCTTCCCCTCTCATTCCCCCAGAAATCTACTTTCCGAAAGCTAGAAAGCTTAAGAAATTAATTAATTTCTAATGAATTTGCTGTCGTTTTCAACAGAATATGCTTAAAAGAGAATCCTCTGCCACGCTTCACGAATATATATATATATATATATATATATATATATATATATATATATATATATGTATATGAATATATATATATGTATATATATATATATATATATATATATATACGTATATATATATATATATATATATATATGTGTATATATATATATGTATATATATATATATATATATATATATATATATACGAATATATATGTATATGTGTGTTGGTATATATGTATAGTAATGAAAACAGCTGTCATTGGAACACGTTGATTAAATTCGGTTGGTCCAATGGATTGAGGTAGCGTGGTTTCCATTAGAAGAGGAAGCAGAATTTTCTGGTCTGTAAGGGGGAGTTCATTGGCTCGTTATACAGTGTGCAGCACATGAAGACAGGCCCGCGAAATACCTGAGTCCCACACGCATTCCACGCAGGAATATTTACTTTGGAATTACTACAAAAGCAATAATCTTAATTTGCATGTTATCAATACTCCGTTCCATCTATATTCTATGCAGCATTTCCTGGCTTATTTAAGCTTTTATCCTCTGTCTCTATCTCTAACCCTCTATGTATGTAATGTGTATAATTACAATCTACATAAATTCATTCATATATAGTGTATGTACACACACACACACACACACACACACACACACACACACACACACACACACACACACACACACACACACACACACACACATACACACACACATATATATATATATATATATGTATACGTATATATATATATATACATATATATATATATTATATATATGCATATATATATATATTTATATATATGTATGTATATAAACATGTATGTATTAATATGTATAAATATATGTGTGTATATATATATATATATATATATTTATGTAATATATATGTATATATATATATATATATATATAATATGTATATACATATTTATATATATACATAAAAATATATATATATATATATGTATATAATATGTATATACATATTTATATATATACATATACATATATATATATATATAT
>NW_027467760.1:120000-125000 GCF_046742065.1 Oratosquilla oratoria | reverse complement strand
TTATTTTCATAAGCTTACAAAACTTTGTCTCCTTCAAAATAATTGCCTCTCGCATCTCCACACTTCTGCATGCTTCTCTCCCAATCCTGGAAGACCTCCTCAAAGTCCTTTTTCAGTAGTCCCTTCAGGTAACTTTCCGATGCCTCTTTCAGCTCCTCTGTTGACTCTACCAGCCTTTTACAGGGTGAGGGGTGGAACTAGTCGTAGCTCAGGCCTTTGTTTTTGAAGACACGACTCGTGAGTTTCCCTGAGCAGAGGGGGTCACTCGAAGCCGGATCTCGATGTTCTTTTCTTCATACATTTGATGAGATCTGGCAGTCTTTAAGACGATTCAGGATGGCCCTGTCCAAGATCTCCACATTGGAATCACCAGAGCCAACAACCGGGTCTTGATGGCGATTCCACCGTGGTCAAGGAGCTCGATTGGTATGTGATCCGGTCCCGCGGCTTTTTCTCGGCGCATTTGCTTCGTGTGGTCCAAGTGTGACGTCATACATGTGGCATGGGATCTGAGTGTGACGTCATGGAGAACCTGATGAGACTCTGACTAAATACCGGGTAATCAGGTGAAAACTGGTCGATGAGGCCCATTTGTCTTTAATTGATTCATTTTTTTATTTATTTTCTTATCTTCTTCATGATTTTTTCGTGGAACATTCGTTGACAACGCTCAGACCTGCGCTAGGCCTAGGCTCAACAGAAAACCATGAGAGCCCCAGAGTTTTTTTTTTCTCTCTATTTTGGTGAAAGATAAACGATTTTACTCCTCTCAAGAGGAGCCCCAGTGAATACTCGTACATTGGTTAGTTTGTACCATATCTCGAAACCTTCGAGATTCCGTACAAATTCTATAATGCATTTCCGGGGCTCCCCTCAGCTGAATAAAATCCTTGACCAATCCCACCGAATTGTAGGGGGTCCTTCGGAAAAGACACCTTGGCACCAATGTTTCTTCTTTTTCCTTTTTTTTTTTTTTTTTTTTTTTTTTTTTTTTTTTTTTTTTTTTTTTTCTTTTAGGAGACTCTTCTGTGTCTCGCTATCTAACCCTTACCTCTGGAGATCCTTCGGGTTATCTTCCTTCCAAGACCACTTCTGCATCCAAGAACCTGAACTGACCTTGTGGAGTCGCTCATGGGGCTCTTCCTTCTCGGCGTGGCGTGGACTCGCCTTCTTGGTGCTGTCGCCTCCGTCCGTCGGAAGCGTGAGAGAAACGAGGCCTGAGAGCGGAGACAGAAAAAGGTCACCATAGATTAGCTTGCTCAAATTACTAAGGGTAAATGAACATACATACATACATACATACATGCATACATACATGCATATATACATACATACATACATACATACAGACAGACAGACAAGTATACATAAATACATACACCCATATATGTATACACGCATGCATACATACATATATAAAGGATTACAAAGGCGGAACATGCCGACAGGAGACCTTTTTGTCCATATCTAGGTCGGATGCGATAAAAATCATAATAATAATAAAATAATAAATAAAAACTATAATAATGTAAATAACAAATAAAATACATAAATAAATACATAGGTATAGTTGAATAATAAACAAACAGGTAAATAGTAAATAATAATAAATTGACATATAACTAATAATAAATGAAAATCAAACAGACAAATGATAACAAAACAAAAACAAATAATATAAAATAAGTGATAATATAATCATTACAACATCTTGTTTAGGTGTTTATCTAAATGATTCTTAAAGCTTCGAACTGAACTACATTGCACTACCTGTGCAGGAAGTTTATTCCATTCATTAATTACACGGTTGGCAAAGTTGTTTCTACCTACTTCCAAATTGAATCTATTTCCGGACAGTTTGAGACCATTGTTTCTTGTCCGATTCTCTTTCAATGTGAAAATTTTGTCACTTTTGATGTTGCCAATTCCCTTTAAAATCTTAAAGACCTGTATCAGTTTACCTCTGAGTCTACGCTTTTTTAGGGAAAACAGATTCATGTGTTTTAGTCGATTTTCGTATGATTTATTTTTGATATTTGGAATGAGTTTTGTGGCTCGCCGTTGTACTTTTTCCAGTCTGTCAATGTCTTTAATGAGATTCGGTGACCATACGGAAACAGCATATTCCAAATGTCAACGAACTAACGATTTATATAGCTTGTTAATGAGTGATGGACTTTTGAAATCAAAAGATCGCACAATCAGTCCTAGAATCTTATTTGCTTTCTCAGAGGCTGAAATACACTGCTTGGATGATTTGAGATCGTTACTGATAATTACGCCGAGATCTTTTTCACTATTCACTTTTGCTAAAGAATTTCCAAATAACTTGTAATCGTACTTACTGTTATTTTTACCTATGTGCATTACCTTGCATTTACTTGTGTTGAATTTCATTAGCCACTTTTCAGGCCATTGCTGTGATTTATCTAAATCTTCTTGAATATTTAACTGGTTTAAGTGATCATTTGCCATTCCGCACAGTTTTGTATCATCAGCAAATTTGGAAAGAGTAGATTTTAGTCCATGGTCTATATCATTTATATATACTATGAATAGAAGTGGTCGAAGAACGGAACCCTGAAGAACTCCACTTGTAACATTTTTCCATCTAGAAGTTTTTCCATTCAAAACAACTCTCTGTTTTCGACCATTCAACCAATTACTAGTCCAACCTAATAGGCTACCACTTATTCCGTGTAAAGCTAATTTAGTAAGTAGTCTTTCGTGTGGGACGGTATCAAAAGCTTTTGCAAAGTCTAGATATATTAAATCTATATTGTTTCTTTTGTCATAATTCGAGATAACTGTGTTGTAGAATTCGAGTAAGTTAGTCACGCAAGAACGTTTCCGTCTGAAACCATGCTGGCTATCATTTACCAAACGGTTACTTTTTAAATGATGTTCGATAGCATCTCTGATGATAGTTTCCATTATTTTTCCTACGATTAATGTCAAACTTATAGGCCTATAGTTATTTGGTTTCTTTTTGTCACCTTTTTTGAATATGGGAGTAACGTTAGCTAGCTTCCATTCTCTTGGGACATCTCCGGATATGATGGATTTCTTGAAAATAATTTCTAATGGAACAACAATCTCATTTTTCATTTCCTTTAAGATTCTTGGATGCCAACCGTCAGGCCCTGGTGTTTTATCAACTTTGAGTTTGTCTATACACCTTTTAATTTTTTCTTTTGTTATATTTACCGTAGTGAGTAAGTTTACCCTAGACTTTTGACAGGTTTCAGTTTGGAGTTCACTTTGAGGTGTTTCGTTTACGAATACCGAGCTAAAATAATTGTTTAAGATATTACACATTCCTTCATTTGAATATTCAAATTGACCGTCAGCAGATAGTAGTGGACCATTGTGATTCCTAACAACCTTTTTATTTCTAATGCAACTATAGAACTCTTTGGAATTCTCTTTAGATTTATCAGCGATGTTCATTTCGTATCGTTGTTTTCTTTTTCTTATTGTCTTTTTTAATCTCTCTGTATTGATACATAACTTTCATAGTCATTAGATGCACCCGAGCACTTATATTTCTTACAAGCCTGTCTCTTTTTAGCAATACTTTTTTCAGTTTCTTTGTCGAGCCACTTTGGGCGAGCCTGATTTGGGGGACGTCTGTACTTAAAAGGAATGTAAGTTTGAATCATCTTAGTGAGCGTATTTCGAAAAATTTCCCACATCTGATCTACAGGTCTTTCGTTTAATTTTGCCTCCCAATCTGTAAGCTGAAGCTCCTGACGTAGTCCTATGAACTGAGTTTTACTGAAATCGGGTATTTTAGAAACACAAGTATCTATTCTAAAAAATTTTAGGAGTTTGAATCTAACTAAGTTGTGATCGGTATTTGCAACAGATTCACCGACTTCTACATCAGTTACCATGCTTTCGCGGCTAGTGATCAATAGATCGAGTAAGTTTCCATATCTTGTGGGCTCTTTTATATGCTGAATTAAGTAATTGTCACCAAGAAAATCAATCAAGCGACTACCTATATGGCCATGTTCAAGGGTCATCCAATCAATGTCAGTAAATTTGAAATCACCCATTATCAATAAATCCCGGTTGCAGAAACTAGACAGTTCTTGAAATAACAGTTTGTCGTCTGCTAATGATAATGTCTTTGGCCTATATATTACACCTATATTCATTTTTTGTCCATTTGTTTGAGTTAACTCAACCCACAAACTATCATATGCATCCTGTTTCACTTTCTCTAAAACACAAGCATGAACATTGTTTTTAAGGTACAACAGAACACCCCCACCTTTCTTGTGGCTTCTCTCCTGATGAAAGTGTTTAAATAAATCCCGCAATATATATATATATGCATACATATACCAAGGCTTTTTCCCCCTTACAAGGGAGGTAGCCAAAAAGGGAAAGGCATAAAAACACTCCCACCCATTTCATCCCTAAATACACTCCACACCCCTCCCACCCTCCCTCTCATTTGAGCACCTCCTGGATGACGGGTCATCCCTGCACCCTGCCCACCGCCCTGGGTCAGAAGCAGTGTCGCAAGACACAGTACATCCACAGCAAGGCCGCTTCATTTAATCGGCGACCCCCCCTCTCCGTCCCCCCTTGCATATAAGGAGAGGACGGGGAGAAATCCCTTCGGGCTGCGTCAAAATTTACTCACACATACTACACCACCCCCCACCCCCCGCCCATTCCTCCTCATGCAATCACATCATCATCCATATACAACCATTCTCCACTCACCTCTGTCTTCCGTCCTCTCCCTTCCTTCCTCAACAGACATTCCCCTCTTCCCCAAAGCCCCCTTCACCCCATCCATCCACCTCATCCTAGGACGTCCCCTCATGTTCACTCCCTCCACATCTGCCTTCCATACCTCTTTTACTAGTCTTTCTTCACTCATTCTTTGCATGTGTCCAAACCATCCTAATATTCTTTCATCAACCCTATCTCCCAAATCCTTTTTCACCCCTGTTCTCCTCCTCACCTCCTCATTTCTCACT
>NW_027467760.1:107500-110000 GCF_046742065.1 Oratosquilla oratoria | reverse complement strand
GCAACTTGGCAAAGAGTGAAAAGTACAATAAGATATGGATAAAAAGAGAAATGAGTACTGAGGAATTAGAAAAAGAAAGGGCACGAAGAGAAGAAGCAAAGGAAAAAAAAACTTGATGAGAACGAAGACAGAATGCAAAGAATTCTAGTGGAGAGTAATAGACTTGAGATTAAGACAATGGCGCATCAAAACGAAAAAACCAAGGACAGAAGAAACCAGGGAGAAGGAAGAAAATTAAAAGTGGCCTATACCAACATTGACGGACTAATTTCAGGACTGAATGAACTCAATGATTATCTGTTAGAAGCAAAACCAGACATAATGGGAATTGTAGAGACTAAACTAAGAGGTGAAATACCATCCATCGTTATTGGACAAGGTCTATACAATTACTGGATAAAAAACAGGGACAAGAAACAGGGAGGGGGAATCATGTTCTTGGCCAAGAAAGACCTAAAGGTGACAAAAATTGCAGAGGGCAAAGGTAATGTTGAACTGATCATGATAAAAGTCGAAGGCAAGAATATGAAAAGCAGAAAGTTTGTGGTGACCTATGTGCCTCCAAAAACGAATGCTTAGAAAGAAAACGAACATACAAAAATGCTAGAAGATACAAGAAAATCACTAAATGAGATACTAATGGGTAAGGGTAATCTGGTAATTATGGGGGACTTCAATTGCAAAGAAATTTGTTGGGACAGCATGACAGTGCAAGGAGGAGATGACTCGTGGGGCAATGTACTGCTAGACATGACCATGGAGTACACAATGACCCAATGGGTCCGTGAAAACACAAGGTACAGAAACAATGAAGAGCCATCGAAACTAGATCTAATATTTACAACAGAACCTGAAATAGTGGATAAAGTCCAGTACGAGACACCAATTGGAAAGAGTGACCATGTACTCATCGAAACTGTACTAAAGGAAGAAATAGACATGGAGAGGAACGAAAAGCATAGGAAAGGTAGATTGATGTACAACAAAACAGACTTTGCCAAACTAAAGACATTCTTCCGGAATGCAAACTGGGAAAAATTTTATAGGGAAGAGACAACAGTGGAAGAGAAATGGAATATATTGATGGATAATTATAATGAAGGGGTAAACAGGCATGTACCAAGACAAAAGCGAGAGAGTGAGTACATTAAATGTTGGTTCAACAAAAGATGCAGTGAGGCAAAAGACAGAAGGGACAAAGCTTGGAAAAAGTGGAGAAAAGACAAAAAACAAAGCAAATGGCAAATTTATATAAACTGTAGAAATGAGTATGTTAATGTGAGAAGAGAAGAAAAAAGGAACCATGAGAAGGATATTATAGACAAATGCAAAGATCAACCCAAGCTATTCTATCGGTATGTGAATGGTAAACTTAAAACCAAACAGGAAATGGTGAAACTATGCCAAGGAAACATAGAATACACAAAAGATTTAGAGATGGCCGAAGTCATGAACAATCACTTTAAATCTATCTTCACCAGAGAGAAAATACCAAATTGTGACATAGATAATAACAAGCAATCTCCCCACATGAGTGAGTTTACAACATCACTAAAAGAAATATCAGAACATCTATCAAGACTGGACGTCAGAAAATCACATGGCCCGGATGGTATTGCAAATTGAATTCTAAAGGAGTGCAAAGAAGAACTAACAGACAAAATACACATCTTAATAAACAGCTCACTCAAAGAAGGAAAGATACCCAAGGACTGGAAAAATGCTAACATTGTACCAATATATAAAGGAGGAAACAAGGAAGAACCCACCAACTATAGGCCAGTATCACTAACAAGCACTATAGCCAAAATTTGTGAGAAAATAATCAAGAATAGATGGGTAAAACATCTGGAAGACAACAACATATTAAACCCAAGACAATTCGGGTTCAGACAAGGAAGATCATGCACCACAAACTTAATATGCTTTTACTCAAGACTAATAGACATAGTGCAAGAAAGAAATGGATGGGCTGATTGTGCATTCCTAGACTTGCAAAAAGCCTTTGACAAAGTACCACACAAAAAATTACTAAAAAAAACTGGAACACATAGGAGGAATACAAGGAAACCTACTAAAATGGATGGAGGACTTTCTGACTGGAAGAAAGATGAGAGTAGTGCTCAGAGAAAAATATTCAGATTGGAAAGAGGTGATCAGTGGAGTACCGCAAGGATCTGTACTGGCACCAATAATGTTTGCTAAACTGTTAAGGAAAGTAGAAACTGATGAGGACTGTGAAGCACTGCAAGAAGACCTAAATAGGGTATGGAACTGGAGTCAGAAATGGGAAGTGGACTTTAATACTAAGAAGTGTAGCATAATGGAGTTTGGAAAAAGCAAAAACAGAATATCAGGAAAATATACAATTGGAACCAAGGAAGTAAAAAAAGTAGGATCCGAAAAAGATTTGGGTGTAATTATCACGAACGACTTGTCCTATGATATACAGATTAAAAAAATTGTCGGGGAGACTTACATCTTGCTAAGATCAATAAAA
>NW_027467760.1:95000-102500 GCF_046742065.1 Oratosquilla oratoria | reverse complement strand
AGCCTCGGCCACTACGTTCATGTCCTCTGGCGACCGCGAATTGTTGCGCCGCCGAAGACCATCAAGGAGCTAAGGGACTCAGTCCCGTTGCATGATATAACTCCATGCAGGACAAAATTAATGTCCCTGCAGGAATTCGGGGAAGACCGGTACCAACTGGAGCCACGGTCACAGCAATAAAATTTCTGCACCAAATTAAGGCTCCTGACGTTCCAGCATCGGCCATTGGTGTAGACAACTAATAACGTCATAAAAAAAAAAAAAAAAAAAAAAAAAAAAAATGTGGCCCCAAAGTAGTAATCTAAAGAAAGGACAACGTATGTCCATTTACGCCAGTATACGCAACCCAGATATGTTCAATATATACACAATTACTATGTTTTCATCAGCTTAGTGTTTTATAATATATATATATATACATATATATATATATATATATACATATATATATATATATATATTTATATATATTTATATGTATGTATGTATATATGTATATATATATGTATATATATATATGTATATATGTATATATATATGTATATATATATATATATATATGTATATATACATATATATATGTGTGTGTGTGTGCGTGTGTGCGTGCGTGTGTGTGTGTGTGTGTGTGTGTGTGTGTGTGTGTGTGTGTGTGTGTGTGTGTGTGTGTGTGTGTGTGTGTGTGTGTATGTGTGTGTGTGTGTGTGTGTGTGTGTGTGTGTGTGTGTGTGTGTGTGTGTGTGTGTGTGTGTGTGTGTGTGTGTGTGTGTGTGTGTGTGTGTGTGTATGTGTGTGTGTGTACGTGTGCGCGTGTGTGTGTGTGTGTGTTTACCTAGTTGTATTATACGGGAAGGGAGCTATGCTCGTGATGACCCGTCTTTGTATCTTTCAATATAAAGTTATTTCTTAAAACCTTGAATAATATTTGCACACACAGTTTCTTTATCTAATACGTTCCAAGTATCTATCACTCCGTGTGGGATGCTACTATTTTGAGATCTCTTCTGTAATTATCTTTTTTGAGTTTCTTTTCGTGTCCAATTTTTTTTTGCATTGTCCCATTTCAATAAATCATTCTTATCTAAGATTTCCATTCCTTTCATAATTCTATAGATAGTAGGTCTCCTCTTTCCCTTCTTTGTTCCAGAGTTGGTAATTGTAATTTGGACAGTCTTTGTTCATATACCATTTTGGAAAGAGTTGGTGCCAGCTTTGTTGCTGCTCTTTGTATTCTTTCTAATTTTCTATATTCTTTTTGGTACTGGCTGTTCATAGGGTTACTGTGTACTCGAGTTTTGGTCTTATTAGTGTAGTTTTTTTTTTTTTTTTTGTATCATTTCCTCGTCCAAATAGGCAAATGCCACTTTTATTGACCTCAATTAGTTGTAGGTTTCTCCGACTATCTTATTGATATGTTTGTCCGGTGTCATGTCTTTGCAGCTCATCACTCCAAGGCCTTTTTCCGAGTTGACTTTTTTGACATCTTCACCAATTTTATAATCTCTCGATATTGTTTTTAATTTTTCCAAATTCCATTATACTACATTTCTTGATATTGAATTTTCACTTCCCACTTTTGAGTCCATTTCCAGACCTTGTCCAAGTCGTGTGTGTTTGTGTGTGATTCACCATGATCTTGGATCACGTGTTGGACTCGTAGTCGACAGTTATTCTCCTCTCGAAAGAGAGCTCAGAGCTCATATATGACCGATCTATGGATAATACTGTGACCTTACACGCATACACAGCCCTGACTCCCCGCCCACGAGAGTTGGAGTAAAACCCGCAACGTAGCGATACTGAAATTAATTCAGCCTTTGTCGGGATTCGAACCCGGACCGCCGTAGTGGCAGCAGAAAACTCTAACCATTGCGCCACGAGTTGTGTGTGTGTGTGTGTGTGTGTGTGTGTGTGTGTGTGTGTGTGTGTGTGTGTGTGTGTGTGTGTGTGTGTGTGTGTGTGTGTGTGTGTGTGTGTGTGTATGTGGGCTTTTGTGTGGATTTACCTAGTTGTATTTTACGGTAAGGGAGCTATGCTCGTAGTGACCCGCTTTGGTATCTTTCAGCATCCAGTTTGATCTTAAATTCTTGTATAGCTTTTGCACTCATTGTTTCCTCAATCAGTTTCTTCCAGATATTTATCACTCTGTGTGGGAAGCTATCTTTTTCAGATCTCTTCTGTAACTATCCTTTTTAAGTTTCTTTTCGTGTCCTCTTGGTTTTCTCCTATTTCACTTTAGTAAGTCATCTCTATCAAGGACTTTCATCCAATTCATAATTCTGTACATGGTTAGTAAGTCTCCTCTTTCTCTTCTTTTTTCCAGGGTTGGTAGGTCGAGTTTAACCAATCTTTGTTCGTATGTCAACTTGGAGCGCGCGCGCGAGCGCGCGTGTGTGTGTGTGTGTATGTGTGGTGTATGTATGTGTATGTCTGTGTAAGTGTGTGAGTGTGTGTATGTATGTGTGTGTTTATGTGTATGTTTCTGTGTGTGTGTGTTTGTCTGTGTGTGTATATGTGTTTGTGTTTATGTGTGTGTGCTGTGTGCGTGTTTGTCTGTGTGTGTATGTGTGTATGTAAGTGTGTGTGTGTGTGTGTGTGTGTGTGTGTGTGTGTGGTTGTGTGTGTATTTGCGTGCATGCGTTTGTGCATGCATGTGTGTTTACGTGTGTATGTGCGTTTGTGTTTCTGTGTGTGTGTGTGTGTGTGTGCGTGTGTGTGTGTGTGTGTGTGTGTGTGTGTGTGTATGTGTGTATGTGTATGTGTGTGCGTGTGTGTATGTGTGTGTGTGTGCGCGCGTGCGTGTGTGTGTGTGTGTGTTTGAGTTTGTGTGCGTGTGCTTTTGTGTGTGTTTTGTGTACAATATATTATATACATACATATATGAGTATCCTATATATGTAATGTTTGAATATATTTATTATTTGGGTGAAATGACGTCAGTTATTCAACTGACGACAATTGGGCGTTATGTTCTGGACGTCACGTGTAGGGAGATATCCAAACGTTTTTGGTCGTCGTCTTAATGTTCTATTTATCATGTTTAGTTCTGTAAGATGCGTTATCCTTTTTGTGTACTATGCTATAAACATGTCAAACCGAATTATTATTATATTTTTCTCTTGACGTAATCCAAGCTATGTATTAGTTCAAGGTATTGTGTAATACGTTTTCGTCGTATTTGCACTAGTAGCTTCGTTAGAGTCCGTGCAAATACGTTTAGTCTGTCTTGGCAAATCAAGTTCAAACTCCATAGATGCTGATTCTATGGGCCAATCATGGGTGAGTTTGTTCTGTAGACAGGGGCGCTCTGCGCACGTGGAAGTGAGAAAGAATTAGGAAGTCCAATAGGGAGGATGTGGTAGCGGAGATTCCACGGCTGTGTTAAGGTCTTTCCTCTCCCTGTTTATATATTTTAACTCAGCCATTAATTAGGATATTATGTGTGAAGTCTATCGCAGTGGCGCGGGAAGCCTGGGCAATGAAGCTCTTGGTGACTATTTCTCTTTCACCCCCGTTCAAGTTGTGTTTGAGAACCTAGAATCATGTTTAGAATTTGGCTATAAATCCTTAATTCAATTATATGTCCTTTGTTATAATTATCTTGTTATTCCTGTTAATTTAATAAATAATCTTAAACTTTCCTTTTGTTTCGTCTTTTTTATTTTTATTTTTATGATGGCGCAAAATTGAATGGCGACTTTGAACAGTTTTATTCTGTGAGCAGATATCCCGAAAGACGTAGGGTCTTGGGAATAATTCATATCATCTTAGAATATTTTATGTTACAAGTCAAAAGTATCTCTTAAGATTTGTAAAAATGTGTTCACATAGTCGTATGCTTAACTCGACTTTGATTCTTCTGTAGGCACCAGTGCTGTGTTAGTGATGGCGGGGAAAGGAGGAGTCAAGAGCACCTCCCAACCCCGTCGTAATACATGACGTGGTATACGACTATACCATATATTTATGTGCATGTGCGTGTGTTTTCTTTAGAGCATTTGTGTACAAAAGGGCCTCCGGTCGACAAAAGAACGTAGATAGGACGGCTGCGAAAATTGGCTCTCAATTCCGATACGACTAGAGGTGTCCTTGACAATATTAAAAAATTATAATAGTGAATAAGTACAAAAACAAAATAAAATAGAATAAAGTCAAATAAATAAAGAAAGAGATAAATTGTCACGTCATTTCCTGGGTCCAAAAAGGTGTTTTAATTTTTCATAATACATCAGAATCGATAATACTATATCAAAAGATGTTGTTCATACAAAATATATGATTAAATCAGTTGTGAAATGCAAGTTTAATGACATTGTAATTTTGAAAATGAATCGACAGATAAGCACACACATTGACCTTAGAGGAGTATTTGCCTCGGTGGAAGAAAGTCAAAGAATCTAATCAAAATTATGAAATGTAGTAATGCCTCAACAGAAATTGGGATATTTTTTTTTTTTTTTTTTTTTTGCAGATTTAATTTTAATCAACTTTGATTCACTCTAATAACGTGTTACCTCAATGCAGAGACTACATAAGGCTATTTGTCTTTTTCCAGTTATCTGGGGTCCATCGAACATACTGTTTTAGACCAGTCGAATCGAGGTTTCGTCAGGGTCTTTGTGAGTCGTGGTTTCTTCCTGGGCCCATCTGCTCGCAACCCAGCTTCCAAAAGCCTGTTAATCCCAATCTTGGGATGCTAATTAATCTTATCTTCAGCCAACATGGTTTTAATCTATGCGCAATTTTTTTTTATTTTTTTTTTTTATTATTTTTTTTTTTACCAAGAATCGTTTTCACTATCTTTCTATCAACCCTGAGTGAAGCTTTCTTCTTTCTGACACTTTTCTTTTTTCCTTCTTGAGCTCAATAACACATTTTTTTCTTCTTTTCCTTTCAGTTAAACTAAGACTTTGTGTGGCATTTAGAATTCTTCGCTACTTGTAGCTGTTTCATGGACGTACCCTGCATTAAAAGATTGATCTGTCCGACTTTCATAGGGTTCCGGGATTTTATTTTTTCATTTTCAATAAAACCTAAAAGCAAATTAACCTGACATAAACCAGAAGAAAATGGTAAATCAAATTTGGAGCATAAAAAAGATAATTAAACAGGGAAATAGCTGAATAATTCCTCACCAAATCAAGTTCCTGGACAAACTAAAGTGACAGCCAATCTGAGTTAGAGCTGAATCCATGCATTAGAATGGTCATCACTTTCCACTCTGTAGTAGAAACGTTTCCGAAATGTGAGAAATTGAATTTTATTCATGAAAGAATGTATGCAGATAACATTTACTACATATTTTCCTAAATGTTTGGACTTAACCTGCTTTCAAAATTCAAATATGCTAGTTCAGAGAAAATTCCATAATAAAATTTCTAATACCCGTTTATATATATACATACATACATACATATATGTATATATATACATATATATATATATGTATATGTATATATATATATATATATATATATATATATGTGTGTGTGTGTGTGTGTGTGTGTGTGTGTGTGTGTGTGTGTATACACACACACATATATATATAAATATATATATGTATATATATATATATATATATATATATATATATATATATATAAATAAATATATATAAGAAGGTAAGAGTGAAGGAGGCTGGAAGAGACCATAAGGCCTACACTAGGCAGCTCCGTATCCATCACCACCTGTCATACCCATCCATAAAGTTGTCTAATCGTTTCTTAAAACAACTGATAGTTTCAGCGCTTACCACATGGTTACTAACTTTATTCCATTCGTCGACCACCCTATTAGTAAACCAACACGTTATTATTTCCTTTTTAAATCTAAATTTGTCCAGTTTATAACCATTACCGCGAGTCCTGCCCTGTTGTTTTAATATGATGACCTTGTTTGCATCACCTTTGATCCACTTGAACACCTCTATAAGATCACCCTGCACTCTGCGTCTTTCCAGAGAGTGTAAGTTAAGGAGTCTATGCCTCTCTTCGTAAGGTAAATTTCACGTATCATTTTGGTCATTCTTCTCTGTACTAATTCTGTAAGACGGAGACCAAAACTGGACCGCATAGTCAAGGATGGGTCTAACTATATACATATACATGTATATACATATACATATATATATATATATATATATATATATATATATATATATATTCATATATATATATATATATTATGTATAAATGTATATATATATATATATATATATATATATATGTACACATATATATACATATATATATATATATATATATATATATACATATATATATACACACATATATATATGTGTGTGTATATATATGCATACACATATACATAGATATATGTGTATATATAATATATAATCATATACACATATGTATGTATATATGTGTGTTCATATGTGTATGTGTTTGCGTATGTACGTATGTATATATGTATATATATACAGTATATGTATGTATGCATGCATATATGGGTGTATGTATTTATGTATGTATGTGTCTCTCTGTATGTATGTATGTATGTATGTATGTATGTATGTATATATATATATGTATGTATGCATGCATGTATGCATATATGGGTGTATGTATTTATGTATGTATGTCTGTCTGTCTGTATGTATGTATGTATGTCTATATGTATGTATGTATGTATGTATGTATGTATGTATGTATGTATGTATGTATGTATGTATGTATGTATGTATGTATGTATGTATGTATGTATGTTCACTCACCCTTAGTCAAAATTTGAGCAAGCTAATCTATGGTGACCTTTTTCTGTCTCCGCTCTTAGGGCTCTTTTCTCTCACGCTTCCGACGGCCGGAGGCGACAGGACCGAGAGGACGAGACCAGGCCACGCCGAGAAGGAAGATGTGAAGGAGGATAGGGAGGGAAAGATAGCTGCAGTGGGAAATGCGAAGAAAATGAGAGTGATGAGTGAGGAAAATGGAGGAGAAATAAGGAAGGATGAAGTGAAGGCAGTTGTTAAGATGATGAAAGCAGGTAAGGCACCTGGTCTGGATGGATGCCATGCAGAAAGTCTAAAAAAAAAGGGAGGTACAGTGATGGTGGACTGGCTGGTGAGGTTATTTAATGTTTGCTGGAGAGAGGGTAGAATGCCGGAGGACAAGAGAAGAAAAGTAAAGTATAAGATAAAGAAGGCAAAGGGGAGAACAGATGTGAAATGAGATAAGAGTATTACAATTTTTTTTATTAAAGTAATGAAAAGAGGTGTTGGTAAGAAATTAAGAGAGGAAGAGGAGGCGAATCAAGTAGAAAAGAAAAGGTAAAAGGTGAATATGGAGAGATGATAATGGAAGAGAAAGCAGTAAGATGAAGATGGGGAGAGTACTTTAGGGAATTGCTAAATGTGAAGGAGAATATGAAGGGAAAGGTAGTTGCAATGGGAAGCGCTAAGAAATGACTGTGATGAGTGAGGAAAATGGAAGATGAATAAGGAAAAATGAGGTGAAAGCAGTTATTGAAATGATTAGATCAGGTAAG
>NW_027467760.1:87500-90000 GCF_046742065.1 Oratosquilla oratoria | reverse complement strand
TGCAGCACGATGTCATGCAGGCTGTTCTGAACACCACAATAACCTAAATGTATATTTCAATACATTTGTTTTCTGAGGTCATTGATTTCATTTTATGTCCAGAAATTTTTTTTTTAGTACCAGCCACCACAAAAGTTATGCTTTTTTAAAATATGAATCCTTACAGTTTTTGTTTTGTTTAAAGAGTGGGAACAAAACAGATTGCACCATTGGATTCAGCGTGGAATTCGCTATAAAGCTATGGAGAGCAATTCGCTAATTTTGAATATTTTGTATTCTTTATTTATGATAAACTAGAAAAATCCTTAATTTTCCAGATTTTTTTTTAGAAAAACTTTTTTATAAAATTCAAAAAAATAAATTCGAGAAAAAACTCTCTATACTTTTATAGCGAATTCGAAGCTGAATCCAATGGTGCAATCGGTTTTGTTCCCACTCTTCAAACAAAAAAGCCGTAGGTATTTGAATAGTGTGTCATTCAGTCATTAAGTCAGATTTGACCTCTGCGGACCGCGGAGGTCATTGACCTCTCACGGTCCTCAGAGGTCAAATCTGACTTACCTCCCGATCTTAAAATGAACCTTATGGTATCTACTAACACTGGTAGAAATTTCATGCTTTAGTCATAATTTGCACAATTGTTAGGATATGAAAGATTATCCGCTACACTATAAGTCAGAAAGTATCTACACACCTCGTATGATATTTCTTTCTTTACATAAGGGATTTTTTGGTAAACCAGACAGAAACTATTTGACTACAACGTGCAGAGAGGCGAGAGAGCTGAACGAAAAGGGTTGTCTACCATATTAAATTAGGCGAAAGAAAACGTAATTGGTAAGGAAAAATGTTAGAAAAGAAATATATATATATATATATATATATATATACATACATATATATACAAATATATATATATATATATATATATATATATATATATACAAATATATATATATATATATATATATATATATATATATATATATATATATACATTGTTGCAGAAACCACAGGGAAATTAAAGTCGGAATACTGAACGTTTTCGTCTATTACGACATCCTCAGAGTACAAGCAAGAAAAAATGAACACAATATTTATACAGAAGTAAGAAAACTGGGAGAGGTTATAGCCACATAAAACCTTCGGACATTATACATACATACACATTCAATTACACATGGAAATGTTAATGGTAATAATAAGAAAATACATACACATTCATATACACATGGAAATAAGAAAGGTAATAGTAACACAAAACAAAACGAAAAAATCCAAAAGAGCAAAACCATGTGGCCGAAAGGTCCATAGGACATTTGGTACAATTAGGAAACTTGGTTAAATATCCTATGATTATAAAATTGTTTAACCAAAATACAAGTTAATATCAAATTATACAAAAAAGAAAAAGAAAAAAAACAGAGCACAATATTTAAGAGAAATAAGAAAACTGGAAAGGTTATAGCCACATAAAACCTCCGGACGTTATACATACATACACACTCATATACACATAGAAATATTAATGCTAACAGTAAAAAAAAAAAAAAAAAAAAAAAAAATACATACACATTCATATACACATAGAAATAATATTCTACACTCTGAGGATGTCGTAATAGACGAAAACGTTCAGTATTCCGACTTTAATTTCCCTGTGGTTTCTGCAATATTTTTTCGTCACACGTTATTGTGATTATTTTTGCAATATATATACATATATATACATATATATATATATATATATATATATATATATATATATATATATATATATATATACATATATTTCAACGACTTTGCCTATTTATTCAAATCCTACAAAGCAGAGTTAAGCAGTTTATCAGTTCTTAAAGTAAACTTTGTGAAAACTATATGGTAAGAGGGAATGTACAAATATGTGGGAAACTATTTAGTATAGATGTATATTCAGTGTGCATATACTTAGGGTAAAATGAATTATATTCCAAAGAATAATTAATGAGGAAATTTGGTAAATGATAGAAGGAGGAGGCTATGATGTTCTTACTCGATAAGGAAGACTGTGTGTGGGCTGAAGCGTTCAATAGTTTGCTAGTCCTTAGGATGTTAAATGAAATATGACGCTATATGTGAAAGGTGGCTGAAAAGTGTAGCATGTGATGTGATATACCAATAAGAAGCTAGACGAGTGTTAAAGCATAAAAAATGTAAAAACGGCACGGCAAAGAAGAGGTCAGGAGTATATGATTCATTGGCATTACTAGAAAGGGTTGCATTTAGAATTGATTAAGGGTATTGAGTAGGGGGGCGATAGGCAGATGGTGTACCTCATCCGCCACCTTCGAGCTCTTACTTTTGTTTCTTGGGTCTCTTAGATGTTCACCACTGTCTGCCTTTAGTCACTTCCCCTTCCTTCGCTTTCACCCACCTTTCTTTTGCCACTTCTTTTTCTGTGTTAGTTCACAGATTTTAATCAGCAGGCCCTGTGCCTACGAGTATTCCTCTTTTTCAACTT
>NW_027467760.1:77500-82500 GCF_046742065.1 Oratosquilla oratoria | reverse complement strand
ACCATCATAACGGGGGTGGCCGTTATAATGGTGTATGCATCCATCGCCCCCAACAGTATCTGTTCTCCCACCCCGCCGTGGACGGTCGCCGCCGCAATGCCCACCATTGCTCCGGGTCGTGACGTCAAGCTTTCTTCCACGGGATATCATTGGTGTGCGAGGCAGACATTGTCACCAGGGCGGCAATGCCACTGGTTAGCGTTGCCCCTCCCACCGTCCTCCCTCACGCGATATGATTGGTGCCCGTTGTGGGGAGGGAGGGACTTGCCGAGAAAGGAAGACACTGTCAACAGATTGGCCCCGCCTTATTTTTCGTGGTCCCACCATCCTCCCACTCGCGATATGACTGGTGCCCGTTGTGGGGAGGGAGGGCTGGGCCGAGGCCGGAAGACACTGCTAACAGGGCGGCCATCACTGGTTACCGTGGCCCGCCTACCGTCGTCCCACGGATGATATGAGTGCTGCCGCTTGTGGGGAGGGAGGGCCGGGATGAGGCCGGGAAACATTGTGAGCAACAAAGTCACTTCACCTAATGTTAGTATGTCCCCTCCCCCACGCCACACCGCCCTCCATTGAATAAGCAATTAGATCAAGAAAGCAAAACACAATGGGGCCGACGTATTCGAAGTCGCACTGTGGGGCTCTTCTCCTCTCCCACGCCTCTCCCTCGACGTTCCCCCCTCTCCTTTCTACAGTCTTCATTCCCCTTTTTTCTTCCATTCCTCCCTTTCCCTTTCCTCTTTCCCTCCATGTCCCTAGTCAGCTTTGAAGAAGTTATATAACATCATTATTACCAAAGCAGACAAAGGGGCCATGTTGTCATTTTAGAACTTCCGGATTATGTTAAGAAAGCCTATGATTTATTAAATGGCTCGGACACCTACGTAGAGCTCAACAAAAAAACCTTTAAGACCTCAGCTGCTGAATTTAACAAGTTCGCAAGATTTCAGTGGATAATTGCATTAATAATTTGAAGATCAAAATTTCCAAGCTCCCTTACTTTTATGGTCTTCCGAAGGTTCACAAACCAGATATTCCTTTGAGGCCTATTATTTCTAATCGAGGCTCCTGTAAGAGTAATATTTCCAAATGGCTCTCAGACCTTTTGTTGGCAACTTTTCCAACTCTCATATTAATAATTCCTTAGATTTCATTTCTAAAATTAAAAATGTCAAAATACAGGATGCCGAGTTACTCAGTCTTGACATAACCTCTCTCATCAACCGTTTCAGGAAGGGGGCTTCCAGTCAACAAAATCATTGATTTAGTTCGCCTTTGTGTCTCTTCCAATGTATTTTCTTTCCAGGACTAATCCTTTAGATAAATTAAGTACAGCGTGGGTTATGTTTTATCTCCTGTTTTGGCCAACTTGTACATGGAGTACTTTGAATGCGCTCTGTTCCCCGCCATCAAACAGCCTGAGATGATGTGGTTCCGTTATGTTGTTGACATTTTCTCAGCGTAAGATGATAGTGGGGTTCGTTTAAGGTATTTGTGGACCAACATTAAATTCAAAACCGAATGGGAAGATGGCCAACAATTCCCTTTCTTAGACATTTTAATTAGATGGATTGATGGAGATTTATTTTTCACAGTTTATAGGAAACCTACCCATTCAGGTAGTTATCTCCACTTTTTCAGTAACCATCCCGACAAAGTCAAGAAGAGTGTTGTATCCGGCCTTTTTTTGAGAGCTTTTTCTTAGATTCTTGGACCAGGAGTTTGACCTCATCAAAAACCAACTTTCGAAGTTGACATACCCGTCCTGTTTCATGGATCAAGCCCTCAGCAAGGCTAGAGCCAGCTACCATAAAACTTCAGTTCCCACCACACACCCCTCTTCCAAATATGTTTTAAAAATCCCCTATTGTAATTCTATCAATCCTTAGTAGTAGTGGTTGTACTAGTAGAAATAGTTGTAGTAGCAGTAGTGGTAGTAGTAATAGTAGTGCCAGTAGTAGTAGTAGTAGTAGTAGTAGTAGTAGTAGTAGTAGTAGTAGTAGTAGTAGTAGTAGTAGTAGTAGTAGTAGTAGTAGTAGTAGTAGAAGTAGTAGTAGTAATAGTAGGGAAGGGAGGAGAGGCAGGAGGAACTTCAAGCACTTCTAGCTCGGCTATCGAATTATATAAAAAGAAAGATAACAATAGCGCAGGAAGTTGGGGCGTCCAATTGGCTGACAGCACTACCAGTCATGGCAAAGGGATGCACCTTAAACAAAAGAGAATTCACGGATGCCATTGCCCTGAGGTATGGATGGCCATTGGGAAGGCTGCCTAACATATGCTCCTGTGGTGTACAATTTACTCCAGATCATGCGATGATATGCAAGCAGGGTGGATTCATTTGCATGCGACACGATGATGTAAGAGATCTCACTGCCCAAATGCTTCAGGAGGTGTGCAAGGATGTGACTATCGAACCAACATTACTCCCACTAGGAGGGGAGAACTTCAGATACCGCACGTCCAACACATCAGATGAAGCAAGAGTGGATGCCAGCGCAAGAGGTTTCTGGACACGGGGACAATTGGCTTTCTTTGACATGCGAATATTTGATCCGATGGCCCCCTGTTGCAGCAACCTAACTATTGAGGCATCTCACTCCCGGAACGAGTATGAGAAGATCAGGATATACGAAGAGCGCATACAGAATGTAGACCAGGGCTCATTCACTCCTATAACCTTTACGACTTCAGGTGGGATGGGTCCTAGAGCAAAGGCATTCTACGCTCGGCTGGCTGAGGTAATGGCTGAAAAGAAACAACAACCAAAAAGCAGCATTGTTTCATGGATGAGATGTAGACTGTCATTCTCACTCCTAAGATCAGCCCTCCTATGCCTGAGAGGTACCAGGTCCCCACCGCACAAATCAGCACATATACAAAACCTGTATTTTGAGCAGACGGTGGTTGACAGTAGGATAAATGAACTAGGCGGCCCTAGACCAGGCGGCCCAGGCCAATGTGCCCCAGGCCCAGAAGGCCCAAGCCCAAAAGGCCCAAGCCCAAGCCCGAGCCCAGGCCCAGGCCCAAGCCCGGGCCCAGCCCCGAGCCCAGGCCCGAGCCCGAGTCCAGGAGGCCCAAGCCCAAGCCCGAGCACGAGCCCGAGCGCAGGAGGCCCAATCCCAAGCCCAAGCACGAGCCCGAGCCCAGGAGGCCCAAGCCCAAGCCCGAGCACGAGCCCGAGCACAGGCCCAGGTCAAAGAGGGCCAGAAGGCCCAGGAGGCCCAGGCCCAGGAGGCCCAGGAGGCCCAGGCTGCCCAGGCCCAGGTGGTCTAGGCGGCCCAGGCCAATGTGGCCCAGGCCCAGGAGGCCCAAGCCCAAGCCCGGGCCCAGCCCCGAGCCCAACCCCGAGCCCAGGCCCGTGCCCAAGCCCAGGAGGCCCAAGCCCAAGCCCGAGCACGAGCCCGAGCCCGAGCCCGAGCCCGAGCCCAAGCCCGAGCCCAGGCCCGAGCCCGAGCCCAGGCCCGGGCCCAGGCCCGTGCCAGAGTCCAGGCCCGATCACGAGCCTAGTCCCAGGAGGGCCAGAAGGCCCAGGTCAAGGAGGCCCAGGAGGCCCAGGAGGCCCAGGAGGCCCAGGAGGCCCTAAGTAAAGCCAAAATTAGTCACTATGGATCTACTTTCCATTCCATTAAGAATTTCGATTGAGACAATTTTTTTTTCTTTTTAATTGCCTTGTAATAAGTCCATAAATGATTATTCACAATTTCTGCCAAAGGAAGACATAAACTTTGTGTTTAGTTATCCCAACAACTTATTCAAGAAAATAGTTAATGTACACCAAAGACCTAGAGAAGAAATAAATCAAGGTGTTTATCAAATTCCATGCTCGGATTGTATTAAGGTATATTGGGGACAAACGGGCAGAGATTTACACACTAGAACGAAAGAACATAAGAACTCAGTTAGATACCCGCAACAAAATTCCACTGTTTTCCAACACGTACACAAGGAAGGCCACTGTATGGATTGGAATAAGGTAAAAACTATCTTTAACTCAAAGTGCAGTTTCAAAAGGAAAATAATAGAATCATCCCTGATTAAATAATTTCCTAATTTTAATATCTCAAATGGACAATGGTAACCAGACTGTATTACTACCTGGGCACTCAATAAATTATCACCATCTTTGGTGAAGGCGATTGATTTGCCACACAAAGCATTAGACGCCACTTGAGCCCTGCCCACGTTCCTTCTCTTTCTCTGCATATTGGACATATATTTTTCTCCACTACTCCACTACTAGTCAGTGATCGAAATATATGGATATCGTCTATTTCATTTCTTCTTATCCAACACAGTGGGTTCTTGTTGAAAAAAAAAAATATATATATATATATATATATATATATATATATATATATATATATATATATATATATATACATATATATATATATACATACATATATATACATATATATATACATACATATATATATACATATATATATATATACATATATACATATATGTGTATATATATATATATATATATATATATATATATATATATATATATATATATATATATATACATATACCCGATTTCAGTTCAGCTCAGTTCATAGGACTACGTCAGGAGCTTTTCAGCTTACAGATTGGGAGGCAAAATTAAACGAAATACCTGCAGATCAGATGTGGAAAATATTTCAAAATACGCTCACTAAGATGATTCAAACTTACATTCCTTTTAAGGACAGACGTCCCCCCAAATCAGGCTCGCCCAAAGTGGCTCGACAAAGAAACTGAAAAAAGTATTGCTAAAAAGAGACAGGCTTATAAGAAATATAAGTGCTTGGGTGCATCTAATGACTATGAAAGTTATGTATCAATACAGAGAGATTTAAAAAAGACAATAAGAAAAAGAAAACGACAATACGAAATGAACATCGCTAATAAATCCAAAGAGAATCCCAAAGAATTCTATAGTTACATTAGAGATAAAAAGGTTGTTAGGAATCACATTGGTCCACTATTATCTGCTGACGGTCAACTTGAAT
>NW_027467760.1:55000-72500 GCF_046742065.1 Oratosquilla oratoria | reverse complement strand
ATATATATATATATATATATATATATATATATATATATATATATATGACATCTTTCGTTAAGTCTGGTTAGTTCATTATCTTTGACCTCTTTTTTTCAAATAGATTTTATCTATTTACTTATCTATATCTTCGATGACCTCGTTTCCTCCACGGGAGAAATGGCGTCCCAGTGTTGTGTAAATTTCTCGTTTCTGTACCCATACGAGCTTGCCCCCCCCCCCCCCACACACACACCTCCTCGTTCAGGTGCACCATCCATCCAGATGTCTTGACTTGTGTCCAGAAACGATCTTGAACTCTGTCCTTCTGTGGTGACGATGGATAATTTTGCCAAAGAGTTTCTGGTCAAAATCTGTCTTCCATTAACACTACGAGTGTTGATCGATGTCCTACACGGTCATGTGACGTCAGGTGATCACGTGATCTAAAAGTGACGTCATGGGGTCACGTTATCCAAATGTGACATCATGGGATCACAGGATCCGAATGTGAGGTCATGGATACACGTGACCTACATGTGACGTCATGGGGTCACGTGATCGAAATGTGACGTCATGGGTACACGTGACCTAAGTGTGACGTCATGGTGAACCGGAAGACCCTCTGACCGAATCGCTATCGAGAGGAAGAAACCTGACGAAGGTTTTGGTCGAGCTGATGATGTAGAGAAGGTCTCGCCTGAATAGAATCGTCTGTCACCAGTCAGAGGAGGACGTGAAGAGCATGTGGCGCCAGGGTTCGAGTCCCGCGTGGCATAAGAGTGGTGTCGGCACGAAGCAGATGTCGTGGTGGCAGACGATAAAGTGGTCATACACATTTAGTGTGGTAAGACGAGAAATGGCGCGCGGGGGGACGAAGGAAGCTGCGACGAAACAACAGCCGCTCTCGTCACCAGCCACTCTCATCACCAGCCTCTCTCGTCACCAGCCCCTATCGTCACCAGCCGCTCTCGACACCAGCCGCTCTCGTCACCAGCCACTCTCGTCACCAGCCACTCTCCTTCTATTTTCTTTTGAATTGTGAGTGTCGGTGTGTGTGTGTGTGTGTGTGTGTGTGTGTGTGTGTGTGTGTGTGTGTGTGTGTGTGTGTGTGTGTGTGTGTGTGTGTGTGTGTGTGTGTGTGTGTGTGTGTGTGTGTGTGTGTGTGTGTGTGTGTGTGTGTGTGTGTGTGTGTGCGCGCGCGCGTGACTGTGTGTGGGTGCGACTGTGTGTGTGTGTGCGTGCGCGTGTGTCATATGTATATGTGTATTCTAAGCTTATTGCTATAGATACGAATACATATCACATATACCTCCCTCTCTCTTTTTCTCTTTCACTCCCTCCCCAGCTCTCTCTCTCTCTTTCTCCCTCACTATCTACCTATCTATCCATCTATCTACTGTATCTATCAATCACTATATCCATCTTTCTTTTCCCTCTTCTTTTCCCTCCTCTATTTCTCTCCGTCTCCATCTCTCTCATCCTCTTATTAACTCCCTTCTTTCCCTCCCTCTCCCTTGTCATTCTCATTCAACCGCACAACCATTCTCTTAACCCTCTTCTCTCTACCTCTATTTGCTTCTCTCTACCTCCTCTTCTCTCTACTTCTCTCTCTCTGCCTCTCTACCTCTCCGCCGTTCTCACGGGTGGGTGATTTTCGGCTAATCTGGTGTGTGGTAAGGAGCCCAGGATTCTGTCTACGAATTAATTTATACCCAGTGTCAATATTTGCCCTGCCGGTCCTGAATAGTTTCACAAACTAATCATCTAACGCTCATCGCTGGCGGGCGTACGTGGCAGCCGAACTTTTCGGGTCGGCGTGTTTGCTGCCACTAACCGCTGCTTTGTAGCTGTTACAGGACAAAATGGTTGTTTATGAGATAGATGCGCACGAGGTATAAAAAAAAAAAAAAGCCTCTTAATTGCCTCCCTAAAGGGGCGGGTATTAGTTATCAGTTTATGGTTTGGTTCCGGCGAAAACGGGGGCCACATCAGTCTGCGTGATAATTGGACGGCATCGTCGTCGTCGCCGTCGTTGTCCGCATCCGACTCCGAGGCGCTGTCGTTGTCTTCGTCGTCGTCGTCGTCGTCGTCGTCGCTTCCGTCCTTGTCGTCGACTTGCCTGCGCGTGTGTGACGTCGACAAAAAGCCAAGTCATATATAATGGGAGTTGCTGAACACAACACGAGGCTTTCGGTGACAAAGCGGCGGCGGGGGAGGGGAGGAGGGGGAGGATATCTTTTCAATGGTCGAGGGAAAGGCGAACAAGTCGAGGAATATTAGCAACTGGCCGTGGCTATTGTACGGAAGCCCCCTGGTCTACTCGATTCGCCATTTCAACGACACTTGTGTCCTTTATTGGAATTGCTGATGAAGAGAAGAGGCCGGGACTATTTCCCATTTAACTCTTCCTCCTCCTCCTCCTCTTCCTCTTCCTCCTCCTTTGTCTCCCCCCTCCCACCCTCCTCATTGTCTTTGTTCCCGTCCTTGTTCGGGTCTTCCCCCCCCCCACCCGACAACAGCGTGTATTTTCTCCTCTCCTTGTTGTTGTTCTATTGTGGCTGCTTAATTACGTGTGGATATTTACTAGGGATTCTTGCCTACCCTCCGTTTTCTGTGGTCGTATGTGCGGTTTGATCTAGTCATCTTTGTATGAAGTGCAAAAGTGACGCTGTAATGACGTCACGGCCTTTGTCCAACCGTTTGCCATTTGCGCCTTTTATGGGAGACTCGGTTCAATATGCAAGTACCAGCTTACCCTCCCCCCCCCCACCCAACCACCACCATCCCCCCCCCCCACGCTCGAGTAATATGATTTCAGAAATAATTTTTCGACATTTCTTCCCCACATGGGCCATATGAGCGCATATCCGTCCTCACTTTTATCTTGGGTATTCCCCCTCCCTAGTTCCCCCCTCCCCCCCAAAAAAAAACTCGAAAAATATGTTTCATTAGAGGCATTAACCAAGGCTGCCTGGCATATCAGGGGTGTAAGTTCAAATGCAACGCCTTGGTGAACCAAATACATAGGGCAAGGTTGCCTACCACGGTCCACGGTCTCAGGAAGCTAAGCGCCTCCTGGGGTAAACTCCCTCACTTTGCTATCTGAAAGGAGGGTTAACCTTTCTACGACGCTTTAGTAATGCTATAATAAATATTATTCTGATTAGCGTCAGGTGATTTTATTAAGCTTGTGAAGGACACTAAAGACCTGATCATCTCATTACGATGCGCTTTACAACCTTTATTCTGTCTAACATCAGACATTTCATTCAGGTTAAGGGACAATATCCCACGGACTGGATTGGCTGAAATGGGATCTACGGAGTTCGAGAGACTCTTCATCGCCGCCTTCCGATCCTCGTGAGCTCTGGAATGATATCCTTGCCCAGAGTCCTACTTTACTCCGTCAACATCAGCAATACGTTAGACTTAGCCATGGAGGAGGCTGATGCCTTTAGTTTCATTTTGGCACGGAGAGGTTAGATGGGAGGTGAGGTGGGAGTGGGTTGGAGGTGGGAGGAGAGTAGAGGTGAAGGGAAGAGCTTTGTCAGCAGTGACCAGCGCTTCTATCGTTGAGGAAAGCCTCGTTAGTAAGAGGTGGGTTCTTCGAGAATGTAGAGGAAAAAATCAAGGAAGTTGACAGTGATCAACATTCTTATTTTTCTTTCGATTAGTCCCTATGATGTATGACTCTGCTCCATAGTGATGTCACTAAAGACCTTAAAATATTGAAGGGAAGTGGGTGGGAGCGGGATAGATATGAGGAAAGTGAAATGAGGAATAGAAAGAGAGGTAGAAGAAAGAAGAGCATAAGGAAGGTGAAAGCGAGACAGACAGAAAGGAAAGGGAAGGAAATATGTGAAAAAGAATATTACAAGGGAGAGGTAACATGTCGCTAGAAATGACTCGGGTGTAGGGGATTGGGAGGGAGGAACGGGGCAGGGGAGGGGAGGAGGGAAAGGGGGGATTAAGAGGTACCCATTGGTGAGTAAATGGCATTAAGGTGAGGGAGAACGGAAGGGGAGGAAGAGAAAACAGAAGGGGAAAAAAAAACAGGAACAGAAGAAGAAACGGCAACCGGAAGAGAAGAGGGAAAACGTGGACGAAAAAGAGGGAGAGGAGGAGAGGAAGCAAGAGGAGGAGATGGAGGTGGAGAAGAAAGTCAGAGGGACATGAATGATGGGAAATTTTTTTGAACAAATACGAAGAGAACACGAAGAGACAGGGCGCTCGTACTAGACATTGAGGGCGAGGATGAGAATGAGGAGGAGAAGGTGAATGGAATGGTTAAGTAGAATCAGGAGAAAAACGATATTATGGCTGATGGAATGAGAAGGAAAAGAAGAGAAAAAGAGAAACATTGAGACTTGTATCTGTAATAGTACAAAAGGTGTAAGACAAACATTCAGGGCAGGTATACCACAGAGAAAAAGAGATACAATACAGAACAGAGGACATTAGATATCATACGTATATATATATATATATATATATATATATATATATATATATATATATATTCATATATATACATATATATATATATACACATATATATATACATATATATATATGTACATATATACATATGTATACGCCTCATATACATGAGTAGTATCGCCCAGTCATATAACCCACTCACTCCCTCACACACTTACTCACTCACTGTCCGCCGACGGTCAAGCACCACTCTAGCTGACTAAGCAACTGCCGACAAAGCACTTCCTGCCGCGCCACCAGGCGACATGCACACACGAAGACACGCGATCACACAAATAACCACACAGTAATAAACACATTATTACGTATACTGACGAACCTCCCCTGGATATATATTATAGTCTGGCTGTGAGACTAAATTATAAACTATTTATGTAAATTATATTAAGAAGTGACGAACTAAATCTCGCTCGCATAAACTCTTAAGTTTATACGAGCGTGGCACCTCATAAAACGAGTTTCCGGCCTTCTTAAGGCAATGCACGGAGCTCGGAGGGGAGTCGGTCCGATGAGACGTACCAATACCATAATCGAGTGCAAATTGTAATATAGAACTAGGAGGTGATTGACTTAGTGTAGAACCATGGAAGAAATTGTCAACCAATAAAGAAAATATAAACCAGTGAACATTCTTTATGAACCGCCTTATGTATGGGATACATATAATGGCGGCAGCGGGTTTCATTCCCACATCTCCGAAGAAGAAGCCTGAATGAAATAGTCAACCACGCCTACCAGAAGAAAGAATACAAGAGTTCTCGACACACATAAGTACCCTCCGAGAAGTCTTCAATACGGTGGTGAAATTTACATTTCAAACCACATGGTGGCAGCAACCCTCATCACGGTACCCCCCTACCAAGAACACCAAGTTCAAACCACCCCTCCTAGAAGATATCTCAATTGCACAACCATTACGTCATCATCACCGACTCCTGATTATCAACCCACTACTAACCAAGGTAATTACTATACCAACCTTTCACATTAAAAATAACAACTAATAACCAAACAAAACCAACCCCCCCTGATACTGCCTTATCTCCTTCTTTTACGAGCACGTCAATGAGGCACCCCCCCCCCCGCAAGCCTTACCACCAAGTAGTGATTGCACACATCCAATCACATCATACGTAAGGACAAACAAGTCTACGGGCCGCCACAGCCACACCTGACGGACCGGCACGCACATCGATATATATATTCCTAATCTGAAACATAACCATCAAGGTACTCTATAGTTACATATATATAATAATGTAAGATTCACTTTCAACCTGCATATAACCAATAACTAAAGATAACTAAAAATCGAATTACACAAGTAAGTTAAAAAAAAAATTGCATACTTCTATCTTGTACTGTCCCAATTTATTATTTAGAATAATATATTTAAAAATAATTCTCAATAACTAATATAATCACATAATTTTTTGCCAATATCAATTTTTTTTTCTTCCCAATATTTTATATGACCTTTTACATTGTATATCTTTTATATATATATAACATTTTTTTATTGCATTGTATCTATTGTATAACACTCAATATCACTAGCCCCACAATCATAACATTGTTTAGCTAGAAAAATCTAACATGTTACAAGTATTTAGTAATATCTAATTTTAAACTTAAAAATTAGTTACAACAATCTTTCTACACCACAGTGCTACAACTTATCAAATAGCAATTTCATATATTCCTGTGTCTATTATATAACTAAATTATTTAATTTAATGTAATTCCATTTCATATATATATATATATGTATAACCGTTGACACCCTGTATCCCTTTTTTTTCTCTTAGCTAACCTTAACATACACCTTTTAAGTAATGTATACCACATCTTTCTGACTTAACAATTTGAATTAGATTCCCCACCTATAGTTAACCACTAACATGGCGACAGGAACGAGAAGCAAATTCAAGAAAGCGATAGAAAACATCCTCTCTAAATCTCAAGAGGAAAACCCACCTCAGGACTTAGATTATAAAAAATACGAACCAGATCCTCAACAAATAAATCCACAGGCTGACATTCCCACACAACCCTTAGACCATGACCACTCACATAACTCTGACAACGCCGCTCCTAAGGCAGATACTCCAATAAGTGCTCATTATTATAATGATGGCTTACACATTTATAACCAACCCTCTCAAGAAGATCCCTTCAACCCCTCTCAACCACAACAACCCATTCCTCCCTCCATACCATTTGCTCAAGCTACTCCTCCTATAAACCGTCAACAGTTCAACCTCCATATATCGAAACCCCTAATTCCCCCTCCCGTGCACCCACAGTACCAACCCCTCCATCACACTCCCCATACCTACCAAAACTTCCCCTTTACTTCTCCCCATAACCCATCCAGTCAACACACCTCCACACCATACCACCAACCACCACCTAACCCTCCTCCAAATCCACAATATTATCCTTACCAACAACCTCAGCCAACAATAATTAACAACTATCAAACCATTTCCCCCTTCACAGAAATTCCAACCTTTTCCCAAGATAGTGGATTATCCATTACTGACTTTCTGACAGCATGTGATCTCTTTTTCTCCAAGAACAATCACTACTCTGACTCAGATAAAATTAATTTGTGCCGTCAGAAAATAGAGGCATCAGACATTTTCCGTTCAAAGGCACGTATGCTACACTTTTAGTTGCATGTGGAACCACATATCAAGATTATAAACACCACCTCCTTAATGTCTTTCAGAACAAACAACCAAACAACATTCAATTCCTTCTCACTTTCCTCAATAACACTAGAGTTCAAACACAACCGAACATTATGGATTTTGTAGCAAACAATATTAAAGAAGTTAGAGAGGACTTAGAGAACAACAGCCCTTGGCTTCACACTGACCAATACAGTAACAAGGTTGAACATTTACTAACATTCCTTGAGATAGGTTTTTATCTCTCCCAACTCCCTCCAAAGTGTTTAAAAGAAGCCTCCAAAAGGGAACTAAACACTAGAAACCCACTAGCTTATACCTATATCCTAGATATCACCAATGCTTGCAATGTATCTCTATCCACCCCCCACTATCTCCCCAGACTAAATAGCCTTCAGTCACAGCAGCCCCCTCCCACCAATCAAGGACAATCTTCTAAGTGGTGTTCCTACCATTTGTCAAACAGTCACAACACTAGAGACTGCATACAAAAACAACAAATGCAAACACAGGCACCACGCCACCCTATCCCTTGCTCAGTTCATGGAACCATTTCCCACACCGATGCCCAGTGTCGAACACAGCAACAACAATACCCGCAGGTACAACACCACCCCATCCCTTGCTCAGTTCATGGTACTACCTCCCATACGGATGCGCAATGCAAGGTGCAATATCAAACCATACAAGCTCCACCCCCCTCCAAACCTCCACTCCTACCTACACCAACACATCCAAACAAATACTGCAACCTACACAAAACAACAACTCACTCCAACGAAGAGTGTTACCAACAGAAATCACAACCACAACCTCACCAGAGAACTAACAAACCATTCACCACCCCTCGACAAACAGTTCCCTCCCACACAACATGCACAACTCAACACCGATTGGGGGAACGCGTACCAGCCTCACGCACCAAACCACCATAGGAATATCTCACACACAACACAACTACGTCACCCTAAAAGTGACTTTAGATCAACTCACAGTTGACATGATGGTTGATACAGGAACAAACCTGAACATCATCCCAAGAGCTCTCTATGAAGCATTAAACGACCCACCCCAAATTCAATTTTCCAATATGGAAGGACTCCTAATAGAAGGGAGCACCATTTCTCTACACGACACCATAGACTTAAATATAGAAGTCAACAACTTCCAAGTAGGTTTCACACCTTTCCACATAGCTGACGAATGGAGTCTCGATCAACAAGGTATAATAGGATTAAAATAATTGAGGACATGGAAA
This sequence comes from Oratosquilla oratoria, assembly GCF_046742065.1. NCBI lineage: Eukaryota > Metazoa > Arthropoda > Malacostraca > Stomatopoda > Squillidae > Oratosquilla > Oratosquilla oratoria. The sequence continues at coordinate 64,064 of NW_027467760.1, read as the reverse complement.
ACTATTATAGACCTAGAGAAAAATAACATCTCCTTCTCAGATGTGAATGATGAGCCAACTGTCCCTGAGACACCCGACTCAGACACACAACCTCTCTCATGTCTCCCTTCCTCAAATACTCCAATTCCAACTAACAGCTATTCCTTCCGACCACCCCCTTATGTCACCTCAAAGGCATTGATGTCTAACACAGTCATCATTCCCCCTAGACATTCCATGACTGTCCCACTATTCATACCCGGAGCAATCGGACATCAGGACGTCATAATTGACTCAGAAACGTCTAGACTTACCAACATCTCAATTGAACACTCTTGGGACATAATATCAGAAAATAAACACACCCTAGCCATGGTAACTAACCTCTCTGATCAACATCGCAAAATCAGGAAAAACACAAACATTTGTTCAGTCCATCTCCATAATTCCCCAATACAGGAACCACTCCCACAACACATCAACACGGTAAGACCACCACAACCCCTCACCCCTATCCATCCAGACCAAATCACAACATCAGCCAACAGAGATATTCTACACAAGCTAATGGCCCTCCTACAAAGGAATAGATCAGCTATCGCCTTAGAAGGTGAACCACTAGGCAAATGTGATATAATCAAACATCACATCCAAATTCCCCCTAACACCCCCCCCCCTCCTACACTCCCGCTTACCGCATACCTCACAGTAGGAAATCCCAAGTCAATAACAGTGTACAAGAGATGATACACCAAGGCGTAATTTCCCACTCAGACAGTCCCTGGAACAGTCCCCTCTTCCTGATCCCTAAGAAAGACGGAACCTTACGCCCTGTTGTGGACTTTAGAAAGGTAAACAATGTCACTCAATCTGACCCACACCCCCTCCCCGCCATGCAAGATATACTACAATGCATTGGCAACGGGAACACAGTATTTTCCACTATCGACCTTAAGTCTGCCTTCTGGCAAGTGGAATTAACAAATGAATCGAAACCCGTAACTGCATTCTCCACTGACAAACGACATTTCCAATTTGAACGTATGCCCTTTGGCCTTAAGAATGCCCCCTCAACCCAACAAAGGTTGATGACCCGCATTTTCAGTGACATGATAGGAATCTCATTATTCGTCTACTTAGACGACCTCATAATCTATAGTCCCACACAAAATGACCACCTTCACAAACTAGAAATTGTCCTAAAAAGACTCAAAAACACAGGATTGAAAGTCCAACTAGGAAAGTGTAAATTCCTACAGACGGAACTCACCTTCCTAGGCCATAAGGTAGATAGCTAAGGCATCCATACCACCACAGATAAAATAGATACAATAAACAATTTCCTAACCCCCAGAAACGCAAATGAAACGCGAAGTTTCATAGGGCTAGCCTCATACTATAGACATTTCATCTACAATTTTGCACACATAGCTTCCCCCCTAACCAAATTCACAAGGAAAGGCGAACCATTTCAATGGTCAGAAACAGAACAACAAAGTTTCGACACACTGAAACACTCTCTGACCACAGCCCCTGTGCTAGCCTTCCCTGACATGAAGAAAGAATTCTTTCTTTACACAGACGCCTCCTCTAAAGGAATAGGCGCAGTCCTACAACAGAAAGATGAAAATGGCAAGGAGCACCCCATAGCCTACGCAAGTAGAGTACTCAATAAACCTGAAAGTAACTATTCAACTACACACAAAGAAGGCCTAGCCCTCATATGGGGCCTGAAACATTTTAAGTTTCTTATCCTAGGTTACAAGATAACAATATTCACTGATCACCAACCCCTAGTCTATCTCTTTAACTCCAAAGACTTACATGGGAGAGTTGCTAGATGGAAAGCAACTCTCCTTGATTACGATCCCAAGATCGTATACTTAGCTGGGAAAGCTAACGTAGTGGCAGACTGCTTGAGCAGACAAACTCACATCACCCCCATAACCCAAACCACATGCATACCTATGCAAGAACTCAGAGATGAAACTGAAAGAGACCCTATATGGTCTCCAATAAAACAACATCTCCTTTCACAAACCCCCTTACACTCCCGACCACCTGTCCCTATTGAGGAACTCAAACTGGTCGACGGAGTCATAAGGAGAACCACTAACACCAGAGAGGTTACTGTTATCCCCAGAGCCCTAGTCCCCAAGGTCCTACACATATTGCACAACAGTGCAATGGTAGGCCACTCAGGCAGAGATAAGACACTAAACACTGCTAGGCACTCATACTACTGGCAAAACATGAAAAGAGACATAACCACGCATATTGACTTTTGTGTCACTTGCAACCAATTCAGAGGCCCTGACCCCAAACAACTCCACATAAAAGATATCCCACTCCCTGCTGAGCCATGGGAAACACTTGGCATTGATCTACTCAAAATGCCAACCAGCCATCAAGGTTCCAATTATGTACTCACAGCAGTAGAATATTTCTCTAAATACACAATCCTAATACCACTCCAAGACATAACAGCAGAGACTGTAGCCAAAGCCCTAGTTAACAATATCTTTTGTAGATACAACATACCACACACAATGTTATCTGACAATGGATCAGAATTAAAAAATGAGGTGATGCGCGAAATAGCACACCTCTACAACATTGACCAAACATTTGCCACTGCATACCACCCACAGGGAAATGGTCTGACTGAGCGAACAAATCGCAAAGTCCTAGAGGTGCTCAGACCCTTGGTCAGCGACCTCATGGCCAGTTGGGAAGATTGGCTACCACAGATACAAGCCAGTATCAACAGCACAGTCAATTCCGCAACAAAGATGTCCCCACATGAGATCATTTTTGGCCAGCCAATGCGCCTACCCTACCAAATCTTCAATCTTATACAACCTAGACAACCTCACACACTGCATCAAAAGAGGTATGCAAACCATTTACAAACAAGTCAGGGAAAACCTCAAAGAAGCCCAAGAAAAGACAAAGACAAAACAACACAAACGGTCAACTCCACTTGACATAACGCTTGGTGACACTGTCATGGTCAAAGACTCAACCAGGACTAACAAACTCAGACCCAAGTTCTTAGGTCCCTTCACAGTCACAAGCTCACTCCCTAACAATGTTTTTCTACTAACGGATCCTTCCGATCACACAACCGTGACCATACATGGAGAGAAGCTGAGAAAGGTTAAACTCAACCTCGACCCAATCCCACCTCCCACCAACAACCCACCTACCACGACCACACATAACTCACCCAAACGCAAGTCTCATCCAATGACCCTGCGTCGACGAAACTAAACATGCACTCTAGCTCTCGCCCCTGAAGATGCAGGACGTCATGTATCTATCAGTGGAGGTTAAAATGGCCCATTTCCAATAAGAACTCCTTTCCGCATATCTAATGAAACTTCTCCACTTCCTTCCGACCAATATAACCTTAGCGAGAGTCAGATAAACATATCCTCATTCACTGAGACATAACCTTCATCCTCCAAAATGAAATACATCATTAATTACCCACCTTAAACATCAACTATCTTTCAAAAATTCATTCTTAGCAACATACCTATGGACCCGATCAAGAGACTCTCCCTTTCGGAAATCTACCCCTACCCACCCATACCTAAGGTCCCCACTACCATCCTTCCAAGTAAAATAGACATGGTACACCTACTGAATAAATCGACTACTCTTGACATGGACTCCCTCGACCTCCATTGCCAAAAACTGCCCTATACTTCCACAGCCCTCTCAATCTTAATCATCCTCTTTATAGTTGTGGTATTAACCAAATTCTTTTGCATGAAGTAACACCTTCCAAAACCTTTCAACCCCCATTCCCGAATTACTGTAAACCTAGATTAAGTTTATTCTTGTGTCTCACCCAATATCTTAAATAGCATAATAATTCTTACGAGAAACTATATACATACTGTGAAATAAAACAAGTGCTAAGTGACACACCAAACTGACCATAGAACAGGTTAGAAAATGACACTCCCTACAGTGATGGCGATAAAACACATGAACGCCATAACATTTGGAAACTGATTTCAACAGTGATATCAAATATATATAGTGTAACCTTTCATATAATAATGGATATAACATGTAATCTGGTGAGACACAACGTTACTCTTCTGAGACACATCACATACCCATACCTACAGTTCAAGATGCCCCTTTGGGACCTCAGATTCACTTCAGCACCCCCCCCCCCATCTTCACATTTAACCAACCAGGATTTTGTGTCTCTGAATTTTTTTTTCACTGTATAACCATATGTATAGAGATTTTTGTTAACCATGTAACCTTAGGTGCCGGGAGCCACCTAACCACAGGGGGAGAGCGATATGTATACGCCTCATATACATGACGAGTAGTATCGCCCAGTCATATAACCCACTCACTCCCTCACACACTTACTCACTCACTCACTGTCCGCCGACGGTCAAGCACCACTCTAGCTGACTAAGCAACTGCCGACAAAGCACTTCCTGCCGCGCCACCAGGCGACATGCACACACGAAGACACGCGATCACACAAATAACCACACAGTAATAAACACATTATTACGTATACTGACGAACCTCCCCTGGATATATATTATAGTCTGGCTGTCAGACTAAATTATAAACTATTTATGTAAATTATATCAAGAAGTGACGAACTAAATCTCGCTCGCATAAACTCTCAAGTTTATACGAGCGTGGCACCTCATAAAACGAGTTTCCGGCCATCTTAAGGCAATGCACGGAGCTCGGAGGGAAGTCGGTCCGATGAGACGTACCAATACCATAATCGAGTGCAAATTGTAATATAGAACTAGGAGGTGATTGACTTAGTGTAGAACCATGGAAGAAATTGTCAACCAATAAAGAAAATATAAACCAGTGAACATTCTTTATGAACCGCCTTATGTATGGGATACACACACACACACACACACACACATATATATATATATATATATATATATATATATATATATATATATATATATATATATATATATATATATATATATATATATATATATTTTTATATATATTATATATATATATATATATATATATATATTATAAATTATATATAAATATATATATATATATACAGTACACACACACACACACACACACACACACACACACATATATATATATATATATATATATATATATATATATATATATATATATATATATAACTTAAACCCACTCTCGGAGAAAGATATGCTGAGATGCAGAGTAAACCGTATATTTCGACCACTAACTGTGGTCCTCTTCAGCAGTTTACTCTGTATCTCAGCTTATCTTTCTCCGAGAGTGGGTGTAAGTATTATCTTACTCTTGTGTTACATCTACGTTACTACATATATATATATATATATATATATATATATATATATATATATATATATATATATATATATATATATATATAACCTAAAACCCACTATCGGAAAATAAGATTTGAAGTGAAATATTTTTTTCTGTATAATTCGACAACTCTGTTGTCCTCTTCAGCAGATTAATTACAAAGGATGAAGTACAAGAACATATATATAAAGATGCGGTACAGAACAGTAGGAAAAGCGGAAGAGACTCGGGTAACGTGCCCCTGGTGAGGTGTACGGTCATCAAATCCAGCGACATTTGATAACAGTTTGTTGACTGCTAATGATGTTATGCAGTCAGGTGTCCATTGACCTTCTAAAGGGGACTGACAACATTAGAAGCTTAAAAACTTTCACACTGAAGGTCAATTGTGTAGTAAATGAATGGAATAAACTTCCTGCAGAGGCAGTGCAATGTAGTGCAGTTCGAGGTTTAAAGATTCATTTAGAAAAAGACCTAGGCAATATGCTGTAATGCCTGCCATTTGATTAATTTTATTTAATCTATTTTCTTATTATTTATTTATCTATTATAAATTTTCTATATAATCATTTATCTAATTTTTCCCGGTATCAGACAAAGTTCTGGACCAAAAGGTCTCCTGTCGGCATGCTCTTCCTTTGTAATATACATACATTATATACATATATATATATATATATATATATATATATATATATGTGTGTGTGTGTGTGTGTGTGTGTGTGTGTGTGTGTGTGTGTGTGTGTGTGTGTGTGTGTGTGTGTGTGTGTGTGTGTGTGTGTGTGTGTGTGTGTGTGTGCGCGCCTACACGCTCCTGCGTTTCGGCTCGTAGTGCTGGCAGCCGTATCAAAGACCATCCTAACAACTGGGCCCTAGGCGTGCCAGGTCTCCAAGAGGTGGTTCACAGCAGCGTCTTGCGCAATGCCGGTTCTGGACTCGATCCTTGGGACTCCAAGGAGTTGACAGGACTCTCCCAACTTTGGGAAGTCCTTTCCGGGGACGAGTATAGGCAGCCGGTCCACTGTCTTCTTTCTTGTCAGGGACGGGAGGATCTTCCCTCCCAGTAAACGACGAGGGAGGTATGCTGGATTAATCTAACCACTTTACCTGGAAGGTGTTGCACTGTCTTCTTTCGATGACGGATCTTAGCACTCAGAATCGACGACTGAGTGATGGCAAGGCAAGAGACGTCACGCTGTAGGCTCGACGCAGTTGCTGACCGGACAAAAACGGCGTTGCGGTCACTCGTTCCTGTTCGATCCAAAGCTGGAGCCAGATCCGGCATGACAAACGTCTTCGGCCGAGTCCCGGATGGTCCAGGAGTGGACAGAGCTTTCCAGGACACGTCTAGGTCCTCTCCCGGCGTCTTCATTCGTTTTGGGGGAGATGCTTCGGAGCCACTGGCTGTGGTGGTGATGGTGACGTGAATTGATGGACAAAGGATTACAAAGGATTACAAAGGCGGAGCATACCGACAGGAGACCTTTTGGTCCATATCTAGGTCGGATGCGAAAAAATCATAATAATAATAAATGAATAAATAAAAACTATAATAATGTAAATAACAAATAAAATACATAAATAGATGCATAGGTATAGTTAGATAATAAACAAACAGGTAAATAAAAGATAATAAATTAACATGTAACTAATAATAAATGAGAATCAAATAGACAAATGATAACAAAACAAAAACAAATAATATAAAATAAATGATAATCATTACAGCATCTTGCTTAGGTGATTATCTAAATGATTCTTAAAGCTTTGAACTGATCTACATTGCACTGCCTCTGCAGGAAGTTTATTCCATTCATTAACTACACGGTGATACTAGCAGACGAAGCACGTTATGTCATTGTTGTTGTGCCAGTGGTGTGGTGATCACATTGCTGGCAACGAGGTTTGGTGGTGATAGCGATGATATTGGTATTAATTTTCTTCCACTACTTTCTATCGTACCGAGTGGTTATTTTCTTATTATTCAACCTCCACCATTTCGTTCATCTCCTTGCACCTCATCAGTATCAGTGAAGAAAACTGTAGACAATGCAGATTGGCGTAACTTTATTGTTAAGGTTTCATATACGCTAACGCCAGACTTAAAAACTAGAAAAATTAATATCATTCCTCTAAGACATTACGTTCATTGACTTTAACGCTTTGGTTCTAGTTAGCACTAGGCTTCATTCAGCTTACAGAAGCTCCTCCAGACGCCTGTGGGTTGATAGTCTTCTGCGAGGGCGGTAAATCAGAGTTCGTGGAACGGTGACAACGACAACAGTAATCATAGGATTATAACTTTGGGTTTGGTGATAATTATGATTGTTATTTTGAGTTACAAATGGTCATACTTTAGGATGTAATGGTATATGTGTGGATACTAGGAGTGATGACGTGTTATGAAGTAATGGTTGTGTGATGATCAACGACACCAACACCAGTGCTAGTATAATGTGCTTCCATTAGATGGGATAATGAGTTCACACCCGGAGGCGCTTAACTGCAACCGAAGCAGCAGACACCAATAGCCTCTGAATTCGAACCCGGTCCCACGGCTTGTGAAACAGGGATGAAAGCAGCACGCCACTCGGCATAGCTATAAAATCACTAGAATCTATATCATCTTACCTTTGGCTACCGATGGAATGGAATGGAATTTGATGAAATTTCTTGACAGTAGCCATATAAAATGTGATATATAACCATGTGTGCGAACCCCTTATAAAATGTCTGAAACCTAAACGTTAGATGTAAATGCTATAAATGCACTTTAACCCAAAGCCTAACGTTTTATATTACCACCATGAATACAGGCTTAACCCAGAGCCTAAACGTTTGATATTACTGCCATGAATTCATTATGTTGTGTTACCCCCCCCCCGTACCAACTACATCTTTAGTTTCTTACCGAAAAATCAGGAGTCTCTCTCTTTTCTTCCGCTCCTGAATCTGGCTACGTATTGCTTTAGAAGCAAAAGATTTGGTTAATATGCTCTTCCCGGACCCGTAGAGTGAAATTAATCAGTTGTAATATTGTGTAGATCTGGCAACCTCAGCATTATCCTCTTAAGGGGACCCCCCGCCCCCAGATTTAAGAAAAATTAGATTTTTTTTTATTGCATAAATACATAGTAGGGATCTTGCTCTAGATGCTGGTAAAGTGTTTTTATCGTACCGCCATTTTTAAAGGGTTTAAAGGGCCTACCCTCCCTCCCCCCGGCAGCCACATGCTGCGCACGACCATTGTTTACATACGTTTTGACCATATTTTACCCTATTTTTTTGCGTTTGATACACTCATAAAGTTTTCTCTTACGTTCGGCATGCACGTGAGTATGTGGTGTGAGGAAGTTCAGCCTGCACGACTGGCAGTGGCCTGAGTCTTATAAAGTAAAGGACATGTACACATTAGCTTGCCGCATTCACTAATTTGCCGTGTGAAATTCGCATCTATTTTTCAGTGAAGAGATATTTGAAGATATTAGCCATGCCTAAGCTATCCAAACAAAAGGCACACTTGCAGAAGATAAGAACGTCTACATTAGCAACTCAAGGGGAGAAAGAAAGAACCCCAGCATCAACTTTGTTATCACCACCTCCGCCACCACCACTAGTACTCCCTCCAGCAGCTCTCTCCCTTCTATCTACATCCACATCCTCAGCACCTGATCCTCTGTCCTCTACACCTATATCAGACAAGTTGTCTCTACGCAAACAACTGTTTGCT
>NW_027467760.1:47500-50000 GCF_046742065.1 Oratosquilla oratoria | reverse complement strand
TGTGATCATACAAGGTCTTCAATGGTCAAAGGTCTTTATGTTATTTGAAAGCCTATAGTCATTTGAACTGATATACATATATACCCACGTCCTGAATACATAAATACATACGTACATACCAAAGAGCCTTTTCCCCTTTATAAGAGGGGTGGCCAACACACCTATCCTACATAAGTTCAGCCCCTCCGTGCAGAATACATAACTTGAACACAGACAATACATGAATACATATATATTGGCACACAAGTACACATCTAAATACCTTTCTTATGGATTAGTAAATTCCAGCTTCATACTCGCCATATATCAACACTGTTACTTTATGTACCCACAGAATCCGTTTATTGGTTGTACTTTTGACACATCCTGTACATTTCAGAGGCGCCGCAGGTAATGAACCGATACTCGCCCAAAATTGCTGATAGAAGAAGCCATAAATATTGTTGTGATAGTTCTTAATTCCTATTCCTGCCCGTGGCTCCCTTGTCTCCGCGCTTCTATCTGGTAAATTCACACGTGACCTTCTTTCTCTCTCTGTGTAATATACTGCCGTTATCGTTTGCGTGTGAATTATGATGCGTCAGTAGATGACCGACATCGTTATCTTCATATTACGTTTTATGGGCCTCTGTGCTTGTGTCGAGCACGATTGTAAGAGTGGTAAGTGAAGCGAGGACCGATAAGGGGTCGACCCACTCATCACAAGGAGGGAACCACGTGACTGAATAGAATAGACTGGAAACAGTAAAACATTTAGCAGCTACCTGGTACTGAATGGATTACACGGGATTTCAAAACCGGAGCATGCCGATAGGAGACCTTTTGGCCCATAACTAGGTCGGATGCGAAAAAAATGTATAATAATGATCAATAAATAATCAGATAAAAATTATGATAGTATAAATAATAAATAAAATAAATAAAATATAGATAATAAATAAGATAAATAAAATATAGATAATAAATAGAATTTATTTCATTTCCTTTGGGCATACTTGCACTCAAATAACTAAATCTGTTTATCTTAACTTAATGGAGAGTTCCTTCACTAATCAATAGCTGGTTAATCTGTGTTCAATTTACTTCGTTTTCCACATTTTCTCTACTTTTCCCTCTTATAGTTAATATGTGATGTTAATCAATATTGTTTCTGTAATGAGTGACATTGATTTTACTATCAAATTAACCTCTGACAAATTAAATATGAAGAAAATATAGTGACAAAGTCTTTCTTGCGATTAACCGCCTCCTATAATGTAAGGCTACATCTTACTTCTGCGGTACATCTGAGTAGCATATAAGGAGTGAATGTAGAAGCCAATACACACGAAAGAATTAACAAACAATAAAGAAAAATTATCGTCATGCCATTTACTTTGTAATGAAAGAAAAAAACTAGTCTTATGAGGAAATTCTCATCATACAGTTTCAACGGATAACTTTCCACGTTGGCGTATATAATGATGAAAATATTATTAGGAATTTCTGTTTCCACAGTTGCCGGATAGGATCCAAGTGTCTCGTACACTATTCCCATTTACCGGGTAGTATCCGTGTTTACCGGATAGGGGCCCGGTTACTGGATAACATTTCGGTCTGGCGGATAGGCTCACCCCTTCCATCCCCATCTCTGGGACGTCCGTCCCGCCACTTCTTATTCCACTTACGCATTCGAACGCAATTACTCTCGTTTCTAATTACGTTTTCATTCATTGCCTTCGAATGCGCTCACTGTGGCTTGATTGTCATTTGTTCGCGTGTACTGGCCGCATGGATTCATAAGACGTCCGCGGATTCAAGACCATCACTGATTCTCTCTCTCATTCTCTGCTGGAGACAACGCTCTTAGGCAGCCTGGGACTGAGCTCTGCAATAGTAACGATATAAAACAAATATCCTATGCCAAGCACATTTACGCACACACGAGCCCACTTATACATACAAACACATATTTACTCATACACGCACACCCACACCCACACCCACACACCCACACACACACACACACACACACACACACACACACACACACACACACACGCACGCACACACACACACACACATACACATGCAAGCACACACACACACACACACACACACACACACACACACACACACACACACACACATACACACACAGTAACAGCAACAACAACAACAACAACAACAACAACGAGAACAACAATAACAACAATGGCATACACATAAACAAGAAGATGATCTTGACAAAGGACATGAATGAAATGTGCAGAACATAACTATGGAGAAAATGTAAACTAGCCAGTGAATGTTAAAGCAAATAAGGACTTGAGAAATGATCTACAAAATAACAGAAGCGTAAGCCGTCAGATTTTGTCAAAATTTGATAATATAATGGAAAGCAAAAATACTTTCAGAAAAAAAATAAACTCAGAAGAATAATGAAAATCTTTCAGTGGAGGGAATGTAGGACAAGACGATACACTCAACACTAATAAGACCTATGTAAGTTATATCTCTA
>NW_027467760.1:17500-20000 GCF_046742065.1 Oratosquilla oratoria | reverse complement strand
GGAGGTAGCCAAAAAGGGAAAGGCATAAAAACACTCTCACCCATTTCATCCCTAAATACACTCCACACCCCTCCCACTTTATTAACATATAACTAATAATAAATGAAAACCAGACAGACAAATGATAACAAAACAAAAACAAATAATATAAAATAAATTATAATCATTTCATCATCTTGCTTAGGTGTTTATCTAAATGATTCTTAAAGCTTCGAACTGAACTACATTGCACTACATGTGCAGGAAGTTTATTCCATTCATTAACTACACGGTTGGCAAAGTCGTTTCTATCTACTTCCAAATTGAATCTATTTCCGGACAGTTTGAGACCATTGTTTCTTGTCTGATTCTCATTCAATGTGAAAATTTTGTCACTTTTGATGTTGTCAATTCCCTTTAGAATCTTAAAGACCTGTATCAAGTCACCTCTGAGTTTACGCTTTTTTAGGGAAAACAGATTCATATGTTTTAGTCGATTTTCGTATGATTTGTTTTTGATATTTGGAATCAGTTTTGTGGCTCGCCGTTGTACTTTTTCCAGTGTGTCAATGTCTTTAATGAGATTCGGTGACCATACGGAAACAGCATATTCCAAACGTGGACGAACTAACGATTTATGTAGCTTGTTAATGAGTGATGGACTTTTGAAATCAAAAGATCGCGCAATCAGTCCTAGAATCTTATTTGCTTTCTCAGAGGCTGAAATACACTGCTTGGATGATTGGTGATGACTTTGCTTACAGAAGAGATCTGAAAAAGATAGCTTCCCACACAGAGTGATAGATATCTGGAACAATCTGATTGAGGAAACAGTGAGTTCAAAAACTATACAAGAATACAAAAGCGGGACACTATGAGCATAGCTCTCTTCCCGTAAAATACAACAAGGTAAATGCACACAAAAGCACATATACACACAGACACACACACGCACACACACAGCTCGTGGCGCAGTGGTTCGAGTTTTCGGCTGCCACTGCGGCGGTCCGGCTTCGAATCCCTCCCAGGGCTGAAATAATTTCAGTATCGCTGCTTTGCGAGTTGTTACTTACTTAATATGCGTGTAAGGTCCCAGTATTACCCATGGATCAGTAATATATTAGCTCTGAGCTCTCTTTCGAGAAGGGATTAACTGTCGATCACGAGTCCAACACGTGATCCAAGATCATGGTGAATCACACACAAACATACACACATACACACACACACACACACACACACACACACACACACACACACACACACACACACACACACACACACACACACACACACACACACACACACACACACGCACACACACACACACAATGTGCGGACCAACTTTGCAAAATCTCTCACCCTCATATCGATACACACCTAGTCAAATGTATACGTGGAAACGAGGGTGCGGTTATCCACCAAGCTCAGTGATTCAAAGCCTAAAAAACATGAAACTTTTTCGCAATCGTGGCCGACGCAGTGGTTCAAAAATTACCCGAACAGTGCCTGTGATTACAAATATAGAAGTGCTACCAAAAAAGGAAAAGTTGAGCCAAGACAACGAAATTTCAATGAAGTTCCACGTGTTTGATACAGCCTACCCTCCATCATACTATCTAATGTCACCTCATTAGCCAACAAAATGGAAGAAGTGATTGAATTAGTGCGCTCCACAGGCTGTGACGTGATGGCAATTACAGAAGCGTGGCAGATAATTCCCGAAGTGTGTAATGTAGAAAATTTTGTACTTTTTCACAATCTCAGAGTAAACCGCAGAGGCGGTGGTGTGGCATTGTATTGTCGAGCTGACCTCAACCCCTTATACCTCAGGATTGACATACCAGAGGGAGTCGAGGCTTTGTGGGTCAAACTTACCCCCTACTTCCATCCCCGCCACACAGCCTCTATCATAATGTGCGTGATATACCACCCTCCTCGCGCCGACACTGCCCTCCTCCTCAACGATCACATCATTGAAACTGCTGACTCCCTCCGCTTAAGGTTTCCTGCTGCCAAATTAGTTGTGTGTGGGGACTTTAATCGCCTGGACACAAGTGACATTTTACACCATTTAAATCTCACGCAGGTAGTGACATTTCCCACCTACGACCAAACAACCTTTGGCCTAATTACGACTGACATGGCGCAGCTGTACTCTCCCCCGAGACCTCTCCCCCCCCCATCGGTAAGAGCACGCACCTCACCATCCAATGGTCCCCTGCCCCTAGTGCAGCCACACATAGGATTAAAGTCACCAGACAGCACTGCCCCATACCTGATTCCGCCATGAGGGAATTTGGCAGGTGGTTAGTGGAACACCCCTGGCTGGAGGTTCTGAACGTTGACGACGTGGAGACCAAGTGGAGAAATTACTCCACCACTACAATTGAGGCCTTTCACCACTTCTTCCCTGTAAAGGATTTCTCTGTCCATCACTCTGACGCCCCTTGGATGACACCACATATCAAACGTCTCATCAAACAACGCAACAAGGCATTTTACACCGACCGAGCCCAAT
>NW_027467760.1:0-10000 GCF_046742065.1 Oratosquilla oratoria | reverse complement strand
TAGAAATGGAGAGAGTGAGTGGTTTGAAGTAAAGGTGGGACTTCGTCAAGGATGCGTTATGTCGCCCTGGCTGTTCAACTTATACATGGATGGGGTGGTGCGAGAGGTGATATGGCTAGGGTAGTGAGTCAGGGATTGGAGATGGTTAAAGAAAATGGAGAAAAAGTGGGAGGTGAGCCCCAGCTGTTGTTTGCGGACAGACACTGCGCTTGTGGCAACGGGTCAGAGGAGGGATTGAGGAAGCTGGGTGGGCAGAGTTTGGGAGAGTATGTGATAGAAGAAAGCTAAAGATAAATGTGGGTAAAAGTAAGGGTGGATGAGCTGTACAAGGGGTGAAAGTGGCAGTAGACTGGAAGTGAACATTAAGGGAGAGTGGACACGACTGGAGGAAAGTGGTATAGTTTTAGATACTATGGGTGGCAAAGTGTAGCAGGACAAAGGTGGAGTGAAGGGTGGAGGTAGAATGTAGCATTGAGAGATAGGCGATTAAATGCCTTGGTGGTTTCTAAAGAGTGTAATGAGGAATAGACATTTGGGAATGGATGCGAAAGAAGGAGACTGTATGAAGGAGTGATTGTGCCAACAGCACTGTATGGGGCAGAAACCGTGGAACATAAGAGAAGAAGAGAGAAGGAGTTTGAATGTGTTTTTTGAAGATGAGGTGTCTGAGAAGTATGGGTGGGGGGTTACTAGGCTAGATAGAGTGAGAAATGAGGAGGTGAGGAGGAGGAAACAGGGGTGAAAAAGGGATTTGGGAGATTAGGGTTGATGAAAGAATATTAGGATGGTTTGGACACATGGAAAGAATGAGTGAAGAAAGACTAGTAAAAGAGGTAAATGGAAGGCAGATGTGGAGGGAGGTGAACATGAGGGGTACGTCCTAGGATGAGGTGGATGGATGGGGTGAAGGGGTCTTTGGGGAAGAGGGGAATGTCTGTTGAGGAAGGAAGGGAGAGGTAGACGGAAGACAGAGGTAGAGTGGAGCAATGGTTGTATATGGATGATGTTGTGACTGCATGAGGGAGGAAATGGGTGGGGACTGTGGGGGGAGGGGGGGTAGTTATGATGTGAGTAAATTTTTTGTACGCCAGCCCGAAGGGATTTCCTCCCCGTCCTCGCTTTATATGCAAAAGGGGGACGGAGAGGGGGGGTCGGCCCGATTAAATGAAGCGGCCTCCGCTGTGGCATGTAACTGTGTCTTGCGGAGAAACACTGCTTCTGACCCAGGGCGGTGGGCAGGGTGCCAGGGGATTGACCCGTCATCCAGGAGGGTGCTTCAAGATGAGAGGAAGGGTAGGAGGGGGTGTGGAGTGTATTTAGGGATGAACTGGGTGGGAGTGTTTTTATGCCTTTCCCTTTTTGGCCTACCACTCCCTTGGAAGGGGAAAAAGCCTTGGTATATGTATGTATGTATGTATTTTAAAATTGTACGCAGCTTTCTTTAAGATTTCAATGCCAAGTATTTATTTATTAATCTTTAATGGTTACAAATAATGTTATATAAACAAATAAATTAACTTAGTTAAGTATCTAAAGTTTCTATTTCCTTTAAAATACAAAATAAAAAAAAGTACTCTTAATATATATATACTATTAGTTTGATTTAAACTTTTAAGATGAGGTTTTCTATGGGGGGCAAAACTCCCCAGTGGGGAAATTGAACCATTGAGGAATATTTCCCCAAGGAAAAACAGCCAGTGTTAAGATATAGCCATTTCAGAAAAATTGCCATTTATTAAGTAAAAAAAAAAAAAAAACATAAACTTTCAAAATAAATCTGGGCAGATTATCTCAATCTCTGTTTGTTTGTCTCTTTTAACCTTAGGATTAACTTACGGTATCCTCCTTTGATGTATGCATCTTGATTAGCCTTTCCTGGCCAGGAAATTTCAAACAAAAACGTCGCATAGAAATATATTGTGTGTGTGCGTGTGTAATGTATCTACATACATACATATGTATGCGTATATATATATATATATATATATATATATATATATATATATATATATATATATATATATTACATGCATATAGAAACGCATATAAGAATACATTTAACCATACATTCAAACACAGGAACATACATTTAATTATGTATGAAGATGCATTTACACAAATATGTACATTATATACATACACACACATATACTGGTTCGAACATACACATTATATATGTACATAAATATACCGGTTAGAGTATACACATTATATATACACATACAAATATATACTGTTCTAAATAAACTTATTTATACATATATACATACAAGCAAAAAAATATTAATAATCATGAGCTGTAAATAAGGAATAACTTTATCGGTGACCTCTCTCGGTGTTGAGTTGTCCCGGTGTTGAGTTGTCCCGGTGTTGAGTTGTCCCGGTGTTGAGTTGTCCTGGCGTTGAGTCGGCGGTGTTGAGTTGGCGGTGTTAAGTTGGCGGTGTTGAGTAGTCCCGCACCCCCCTGTGAGGGACCCTGCTGCATGGCCTCCGCCAGCGAGGTTCTGTTTAGCAACCTCCTGCATTCGATCCTTGTCGTTGGAACACCTTTGCTGCGCCACGCAATATGGAAGGGGTAGTAGTATCGGCCACAGGGCTCAGCTGGAAAACCTTCTTTTCTACAGGCATGCGAGAAAGATCCCCGCCCAGCTGGAGCCTCGGCCACTACGTTCATGTCGTCTGGCGACCGCGAATTGCTGCGGCGCCAAAGACTTGAAGGCGCCAAGGGATTCAGTCCTGTTGGCATGAGCTGGAAACTCCATGCAGGACAAAATTAATGTCCCTGCAGGAATTCGATGAAGATCGCCACCAGCTGGAGCCACGGCCACAGTAATAAAATTGCTGCGCCAAATTAAGGCCCCAGACGCTGCAGCATCTGCCATTGGTATAGGCTCAGCTAACAAAGAGCTGTGGCCCCAATAGTAATTGAAAGAAATGTTAACGTACGTCCATTTACGTCAGTATACGCAACCCAGATATGTTCAATATATATGCAATTACAGACATTTTCATGAGCGTATCAGTGTTTTATACCGTATAATATATGTATATATATATATATATATACATACATATATATATATGTATATATACATATATATATATATATATATATATATATATGTATATATATATTATATATGCAAGGTAATATATAAATATAGTGTCATTGTATATATATTTAAATATATATATAATTATATATATATATTTAATTATTTCCTATATATTATATATATATAAATTTTATATTTATTATATTATATATATATCTATTCATTTATATATAATATATAAATAATAAGAAATTTTTTATACTATTTTTTTTTTTAAGATATATATATATAAATATACTCTATATTTCATATGTTTATATATATATATATATATATATATACATATATATATTATATATATATTGTATATATATATATATTAAGATAATACATTATAATATATATGTATTTATTTGTGATATATATGTTATATATATATATATATATAATATATATATACAAATATATGACATAAGAACACTAGGAACGTGTGTTTATTTTCTTAAGTGGTTACCTTGCATATATATTATATATATATATATATATTTATATATATATTTATATATATTTTTTATATATATTTATTTTTATATATATATATATATATATATATATATTTATTTTTTTATATATTTATATATCCATATATTTTTATATACGGTATAAAACACTGATAAGTTAATGTAAAGGTCAGTAATTGCATATTTATTGAACATATCTGGGTTGCGTATACTTACGTAAATGGACGTACGTTGTCATTTCTTTCGATTACTATTTGGGGCTACGATTTTTTTTTTTTTTTTTTGTTTTTTTTTTTTTTTTTATGACAGCTCGTTGTTAGCTGAGCTATACCAATGGCAGATGCAGCATGTCTTCTTAATTTGGCGTAGCAATTTTTTCTTACTGTGGCCGTGGCTCCAGCTGGTGGCGATCTTCATCGAATTCCTGCAGGGACATTAATTTTGTCCTGCATGGAGTTTCCAGCTCATGCCAACAGGACTGAATCCCTTGGCGCCTTCGTAGTCTTTGGCGCCGCAGCAATTCGCGGTCGCCAGACGACATGAACGTAGTGGCCGAGTGTGGCGGGATCTTTCTCGCAGCCTGTAGAAAAGAAGGTTTTAGCTGAGTGTGGCCGATACTACTATTCATTTTGCGTGGCGCAGCAAAGCTGTTCCAACGACAAGGATCGAATGAGGAGGTTGCTAAACAGAACCTCGCTGGCGGATCATAAGCGTTATGAGGGACTACTCAGCACCGCCAACTTAACACCGCCAACTCAACACCGCCGACTCAACGCCATCAACACCCAACTCAACACCGGGACAACTCAACACCGGGACACTCAACACCGGGAGAGGTCACCGATAAAGTTATTCCTTATTTACAGCTCATGATTATTATTATTTTTTTGCTTGTATGTATATATGTATAAATAAGTTTATTTAGAATATATATATTTGTATGTGTATATATAATGTGTATACTCTAACCGGTATATGTATGTACATATATAATGTGTATGTTCGAACCAGTATATGTGTGTGTATATATATAATGTACATATTTGTGTAAATGCATCTTCATACATAATTAAATGTATGTTCCTGTGTTTGAATGTATGGTTAAATGTATTCTTATATGCGTTTCTATATGCATGTAATATATATATATATATATATATATATATATATATATATATATATATATATATATATACGCATACATATGTATGTATGTAGATACATTACACACGCACACACACAATATATTTTTATGCGACGTTTTTGTTTGAAATTTCCTGGCCAGGAAAGGCTAATCAAGATGCATATATCAAAGGAGGATACCGTAAGTTAATCCTAAGGTTAAAAGAGACAAACAAATAGAGATTGAGATAATCTGCCCAGATTTATTTTGAAAGTATTTTTTTTTTTTACTTAATAAATGGCAATTTTTCTGAAATGGCAATCTTAACACTGGCTGTTTTCCTTGGGGAAATATTCCCAATGGTAATTTCCCCACTGGGAGTTTTCCTAGAACCCATCTTAAAAGTTAAATCAAACTAAAGTATATTATATTAAGAGTACTTTTTTTTATTTTGTATTTTAAAGGAAATAGAAACTTTAGATACTTAACTAAGTAATTTATTTGTTATATAACATTATTTGAAACATTAAAGATTAATAAATAAATACTTGGCCATTTCATGAAAGCTGTACATTTACATACATACATACATATACCAAGGCTTTTTTCCCCCTTACAAGGGAGGTAGCCAAAAGGGAAAGGCATAAAACACTCACCTTTTCATCCCTAAATACACTCCACACTCCACCCTTCCTCTCATCTGAGCACCTCTGGATGACGGTCATCCTGCACCTGCCCAGCCCTGGGTCAGAAGCAGAAGCTGTCGCAAGACACATAATCCACAGCAAGGCCGCTTCATTTATCGGCGACCCCCCCTTCGTCCCCCTTGCATATAAAGGAGGACAGAAATCCCTTCTGGTGCGTCAAATATTTACTCACATACTACCCACCCCCCACTTGCCCATTCCTCCTCATGCAGTCACAACATCATCCATATACTCCATTCTCCACTCACCTCTGTCTTGTCCCTCTCTTCCTTCCTCAACAGACATTCCCCTCTTGTAAAGCCCCCTTCACCCATCCATCCATCTATCCTAGTCGTCCCCTGTTCACTCCCTCCACATCTGCCTTCCATACCTCTTTTACTAGTCTTTCTTCACTCATTTTTCCATGTGTAAAACCATCCTAATATTCTTGTTCATCAACCCTATCTAAATCCTTTTTCACCCCTGTTCTCTCCTCACCTCCTCATTTCTCACTCTATCTAGTAGTAACCCCCACCATACTTCTCAGACTTTCATCTCAAACACATTCAAACTCCTTCTCTCTTTCTTTATGTTCCACGTTTCTGCCCCATACAGTGCTGTTGGGCACAATCACTCTTTCTTATACAGTCTCCTCTTCGCATCCTTTCCAAATGTCTATTCCTCATTACACTCTTTTTATCCACCAAGGCATTACTCGCTTCTCTCAAGTATACATTCTTTTTGTCACTCCACCTTTTCCTGCTACACGTGAACCCAAGTATCTAAAACTATCCACTTTCCAGTCGCTCTCCCTTAATGTTCACTTCCTCTACTGATCTTTAACGTTGTGTCATCTCATCACCTTACTTTGTCCTTTTGTCTTTTAGGCTTCTTCACATACTAAACTCTGCAAGCTTACGTCAATCCCTCCTTTGGAGCCACAATGCGCAGTGTCAGTCAAACAACAGTCTCACCCCAACTTTTCTCCAGGTTTCTTTTCCATCTCCCCCCTGACCACTACCCTAGAACCTCTCGCACCACCCCATCCATGTATAAGTTTGAACAGCCTGGGCGAAGCTAACGCATCCTTGACGAAAAAGTCCCATTTAATTTGCCACATACTCTCTCCATTTCTAATCTTAAACACATGCTCTTTACTTCATAAAAAACTCTTGACAGCTCCCAAAAGCTTTCCTCCTATCCATAATCTGCATAACCTCCCTCTAGTGCCTTTCTGTTATTCCCTTTCATAAGCCTTTTCAGATCCATAGAAAAAAACATCTTATTTTTATAGGTTTCTCACATATCTGTCTTACCACAAAGATTGATCTACACATACCTCTACCTCCTTAAATCCACACTGTTCCTCACAATATCTTTATTAGAAAATTAAATATAAGCTATTTACAAAGGATACATTTTCAACATAAGTCTGAAAGGTAATGAAGGAATTTAATTAAAATTGTATGCAATTCCCCTCAAATATTCTGTGGGGGCTCGTTCGGAAAAAGTGTAAACAATATGCCGAATTCTATCATCTGCCTTCATATACTTCTTCAGTTTAGGAGGGGGTGGATGTCCCCCAATCAACTGCTCAAAAAATGCATCGCGATTTCTTTGCACCTTCTGCAGTCCTTTAATAAATCTCCAAATAGTAGGATGCTCCATTCCGAGTTCTGTCTGTAGTCTCCTGTTAGCTGCTTCAGCATGATTATTTGTCCGATCTTCCATTTGTAATGTCCTTTCGTACACATTCCACATTTCAGGGGGGAAGAGTGGAGGTCTTCTGCCGTTTCCACGTCGATTTGGTCTTCCAATATAGTTATCTTCGAACCAATTCAGCAATGTTGCAAGTTCCTCATTTATGTCCACAGAGAGGGCATCAACATAAGTATCAATATGAGCGAGAGGAACAAATGCTAAACTTAATATCATCTTGGCTCTTAGGGCAAAGCTAGCGTCGTTGTTATACATAGAAGTGTAACCCATGGCAGTTATCTTTCTGTGCATATTTTGTGATAAATGGAAAAAACATCCTTTTATTTCAACTTCTGGAAAGACTTCTTTCATCGCTGTAAAGGCTGCGTGCTCAAAGTCGCAAATAATAGATGTTGGGCTTAGTGTGGGCTCGAGATCTTTCAGCATTTCAAACATCTTTGAATAAGTTGATCGCTGCTTATTTGGCAAAAGAGCATAGATAATTGGAATTACACCATTGAATTTCTTTGCAAGAATAATGTAAACCTGTGAAAATAATCTTGGTGCTATTTTAAAAGTTCCATCGCCATACCAAGTATCAGACGATTGTAAATGTTGCAACCAACTTTCTCTTCCAAAAAGCAGAATTCTGTGTAATCCAGGACCACTATCTCCAATCAGGAAATTTTCTTCTCTCCCTTCTTCTGGAATGTAAATCTTGTACTGGTGTGGCAACTCTAATTCTTGAAGATCTACAGGAGTCGGAGGGGGGGCACTTACGGCTCTCCTTTTGCGTTTAATCGTTTTTCTCATAGCTGAAGCATCAGGTAATGATCCAAGTGTAACTTGTGAAACATTAGTTAATATTTCACTTATTACTACACTTGGTTTTTCAATGGTGTCTACGGCGCGTCGTTTCAAGGCTGTGTAAGCTTTAGCCACTTCTACATTGGATACAGATGAATTATGGGAATGCTTGTTTACTTCCTTGATAACAGACCCAAATTGTGTATGAATCCTTGCATTGCACCTAGAACCTTGATCACAACGCCAAAATTTTATATTATTATCTATTTTACTAAACTTATCAAACACAAACATATGTCCTTCGTATGCAAATTTCTCTTTTCCTCTTTGACTAAGTATTTCCATTTTGGGTGTGATGAAAAAATTATATATATATTTTTTCACAAATATCTTTCAAAATTTCTAAGTCGTAGACCGATGTAAAGAGATGGACAACCAACACTGGTATTGAGCTATGCTTGCTTCGTGTCCTGGATTCCAAGAAAAGACCACCTCGCTTGCGCGGGATCGGGTTTTGTGGGAGGGGAAGAATGTCTGTTAGAAAATGAAAAGATAGTAGTGTATAAAAGAGGGCTATTGCCACCGGGCGAATCGCGAGCAATTAGGGGCTAGATTGTTGTCATGGCATAGGAGGACTTGACCAGGAGCTTGGAGGGAAGCGCCTGACGCCGGAGGTTAGGAGGTTGGGATTACCAACGGGTTACCAGCGGGGTTAGGATCACCAACGAAAGTTTAGAAAATGGTAGGAGGCGTAGTAGGAGAGAAAGGGGGAAAAACGGAAAAATCTTTAGTGGGAGGTAAACTGAAATGAGAAGATGTAGTATAAGAGAAAGTGAGAAAGGAAGCGAATTTTAGTCGAAGAAAAAGGAAGTGTATATGTTTGTGCGTGGGATGCGGCTATGTTCGTGAGAGGTGTATGTGTGTAATTTACGGTTAGTGAGTAGATTTCACTTCCCGCGTTTAGAGGGCGTTCCTGATTAGCCCCAGGTAAGGCATGAGGATTCCTGTTTTACCCCAGGTCAGGTTTGAGTAACGATATTATTATTATTATTATTATCATTATTATTACCATTACCATTATTATTATTGCGGTTATCACCAGTCAAGCTGGTGAAGGGGTGTGTTACTTGTTGGTGCGGTTATACACGTTTTATCGTGTACACCGCACGTGGGACGGGCGCAGCTGACAGATAGTCTGTACGGTGTGGTCTAGGTGTAATATGTTGTATCAGATGTTTGTGTTTGGCGTGCAGTTTTTCTAGGTGTCTTGAGTGAAGTTTGTGTTTGTGTTGGTTGAGTGGACGGATGTTGGAAATTTGGTGTAGAGACTCAGTGGTTCTGAAGTCGCTCCATCGCGAGCCCGTGATGAACTGGACAGCGGCATTCTGAACCTTCTGATGCTCGTAGTTATTGGTGGCACATGTCAGCTGGCTTAGTCCCGGGGACTGGCACAGAATCGGTCTGACGAGGGCTAGGTACAATCGACGTTTGGTTCTCAGTGTTGCAGTTTTGAAGCGTCTGAGCCTTACCCAGCACAGCCCAAGCCTTCGCTCCCTGCTCTGCAAGTCTCGGCCCCACTACGTCAATCTCTCTGCACCCAACAATTCACGCCAAAAAAAACACCCGAAAATTCTTGGTATACATGTGCTCAAACATCCTTCAACAACAAAAAAATGTTCGCAGGATTAACGCACTTAGTCACCAACTGGACCACGGCCACAAAAATAATTTGCTGCGCCAAATTAACCCCAGACGCTGCAGCATCTTGCGAGTATAGGGTCACATACACCTGTATAAAAAAAAAAAAAAAAAACAAAAAAAAAAAAAAAAAAAAAAAAAAAAACATAACTGGCCCCAAAACTTGTAACAAGAAATCAACGTAGTCATAGCAGAACACAACCCAAGACATTCAATAGTACAATTAGACTTTTTTACATTAGCTTATGAGTGTATACCTTTATATAAATTATAAATTTATATTTATATATATATATCATTAATAATTTAACAATTATATAATACATACATATATATATACATCATAAGATATAATATATATATATAAGATATATGTGTGTTTGTTTATATGGTTTGTATGTAACCTTTTTC